>NC_028646.1:14366551-14394275 GCF_001406875.1 Solanum pennellii | reverse complement strand
GTCCGTCACAAAGTTCAGAGAGTTAATTCTGTGGAAAGATTTGTGACGGTCCGTCGTGCCAACGACGGTCCGTCCTGCCATTCCGTCGTGAAGTTCAGAGAGTCGATCTCAGTACTCAAATTTTCAGGATCTAAGTGTTTTGGAACGAGACACCCTCGACGGTCCGTCGCGCCCATGACGGTCCGTCGTGGGATCCGTCGACCCAGACAGTTATTACCAGGAATAAACTCTACTGCTCAAAACGACTAAACAGGTCGTTACAACCAAGGAACCACTCGGTGACACGCCGACTATTCCTTTCTCTCGTCAACTTTATTTTTTCCTTGAGGGATTTGCACACTGGAACTTTGGGCGAGGTAATTGCCATTCAATGACTCACAAAAGGGATTTGGTGATTACCAGACTTATGTTTCTTCCTTCTTTCAGCTCACTTTGCTCCTTTTTGTAAATTAGCATCCATGCTTTGTTCCTCAATCTAAGTACCTGAAAATTAAGGATTTTACATCTATTTATTGCACAAAATAAGCATTTGAGGACACTAAATCTAGTCAAATAATTCCCTAAATGATTCAAAATTTAGGACTTATCAACACCCCAACTTAAAATTTGCTTGTCCTCAAGAAAAACTAAAGTTCAGCAATTCAAAAATACGTCTCAAACAGTAGTCTCAATCATGAATACACACAAGAAGACTCAAATTGCTTATGGAAGGATCAACTGTGCCCTCAAAGATTCATGTTGTGACTTACCGTTACCAAGATTCTCAGGCTCACACTACTTGCTTCAAATTCAAGATCAAGATCAAAAAAGGTACTCAAATTCCCTCACATAAAGAATGATTCCATATTTACACGCAATAGTTCAACAATTTATAGCTCCAGAAACACAATCAACACTAATACTCACAAAGATGAACACATGCATGACTCTACTCATAGGTTTGACCTAATTTTCCAATCAACAATTGTTTTAGCTCATTCAAGATCAAAAAAGTGTTTTCAAGGCTTGTAATGAATCTGAGCTTAAAGGATGCTCATTTAGGCTTAGTGGTTGATTTCCTCATGAAATGTGGAATGAACAACACTTTCTTCCTCTTCCCTTTTCTTTACCATACTCATTCATGATCACAGAGTAACCCCATTATTCACTTTTCATGGGATACCGGGCACCCCATTTTATTTGAACTTTCTCAACTTTATTTCGAACTTTTTCATTCTTTTCTTGTTCTTCTCTTCCTTTCTCTTTTTTTAGAGGGATTCCATATTTTTAAAACCATGGGTAAAAGGAAATTCCTTCACATTTTTTGAATCACCTTCTCTTTTACCCACACCCAAACTTAGGATTTTGGCTTAAGTTGACTATTCAAACAAACTACATCTCATGAATATTAAGGGTAAAGGGATAAAGAAAGGTCACAATTGAATTAAGTTTCTATAACAGCCCTCAAAATGAAATAGGTTAATCTAGAGCCTCTCATGTGTTTTAAGAGTTAATAAGGTTAATGATGAGTAATAGCTTTAGAAGTTAGTTTGAAGAGTTTGGAATTGAAACGTCGAAGAACGACCAAGACGTTCGAAAACTAGTCTTGTGTGTGTTCTAGTGTGCCTTTGCAAGTTTTATGTGTTGTTTGGTGTCTAAAATGATAGGAGGGTATCCTAACACCTATATGATCATTTTTAGGGTCGAAAACTCCTGGTACGACTCCCCAAGGACCACCCTAAGGGTCCTTTAGGAGGACCCAAATATTTGGCATCAACCTGTCAAAAACAGTCAAATCAACGCCCCTCATCTACGCCTAGTAGATGGATTGACGCCCTATCAAAAGGGTGCGTAGCTCCACACATAGTTTTGGGATATTATCCCCCAAATGAGGGGTCTCTGACCAAAACCACAGACCAGCATGATGGTCCGTAAATCAGAAGACACCCCGTCGTTGCAACCGCCGATTTTCTGCAGGTGTCTTGGCCAAGTGAGGTGTGATTTGGGGAATTCACCCGATGTTATAATTAAGTCATAGACGGTTATTTTAGGTGTATTTAGGTATTATAAGTTAGTTTAAACACCTAGACTTAAATTAGACCTTATTTTCCAAGTCAAAACCCCAAAGTCCAAATAGAATTCTCTATAGACTCCATTGAAGCTTAGACTCAAGTTGAAACTAGGATTGAAGATTTTTAGTGGTTTCCCCATAATTTTTTTTTGGGATTTCAATTATTAAGGTAGGGTGATTTCATCCTTGATTCATCTTCCATTCAAAGAGCCAATTCCAAAGGCTTTTCAAAAATCATCAAAAACCTTGAAATCCTATTTTGAATTCTAAGCATGAGTTCTTGCATGAAAAAGTTTAAATTGATGTTTTATGAATTTCTCAATGTTAATTGAGGGTTTTAAGATTGAAAAATCCATGAACCTATGCATTCCTTGAATTTCTGATTTTGGCTCTAAAGTGGGGGAATTGATCATGGCTTAATTGTATTGAATTCATGTGTAAATTGTTATGGTTATTGAATTATGTGTTGATCATTTTTGGAATTGTACTTAATTGACTTATAGTATTGATATCTATAGTGAGTTTTGTTGGATTTTTGATATGGATGAATTGTTGGCTTAGTCTTATGTATATTGATATTGGTAAAATCTCTTGATTGTGTGAATTTGTTGGAAAGGCTATGGAATGGTGATTGTGGATATTGGAAGGTGGTGAGTTGTCCAAATTCCTTATTTAATGTATATTTGATATCGAATTGCTATAGATTAGTATGGTCTTCTTCTGGTTGCGGTGTTTAACTGTTATAAATATTGTGAACATGGCCTTGTTGACATTACTATGTTTGGTATTATCATGATTCGGTATTTGTGAATGTATAAGGTGAACGTGCTCATGTGATGTCTATATGATATTGTATGGGTGCTATAATCATATGATTGAATATATTTGTCAACTAACGAGCCTACACCTTGGACGTGACCGACACCCTATGACCATTGCTTGCCTTGAGAGAACCCTTGGCTTGACTTACTTAACTCACTGGAAAACTTAAACATAATATATATAACTCAAGGAAATAGCTTAAAAGAATTAATTAGCCGAAAATGGAAACCCAATGTCTTAGTCATTTATAAATGAAAGGAAAAGTCTAAGAAAACTACTACCATCTGTCTATGAAGCCTCTAAAATAAATATGCATGTTGGGACAGGACCCCCAATCATCATAATAACTGAAAAATGAAGCAAATAATTACATGATAAGTATGTCCTCCGAAATGAAGGGAGGCACACCAACTGACTCTGAGCGGTTCACTGGATCAAAGGTACTCCAAATGCTGATCCTAATTACATGCGTCCGCATCATAATACTATCGAGGCCAACTGACAGTAATACATTGAATGTAGGAGTATGCACGTTGAATGCTAACAATACTCAAGCTTGAAATGGAGCTAGAAAGAACATTTATCTTGGCTATGCTCAACCCATGAATAACTTAACTCATTCAATATAAAAGTAAGTGCAATATAAAGAAAACTGTCTGAAACATGTTGTAATCACTGAATGTATGCAAGATATAATTAACTCTAGTATGTATGTAAAAGTACAATTAAACTTGTGTATATAAGAATACAAGAACTTCTGTGGGAGTTTATCTAACCGACAACCATCACTTAAGAGCTACAGTGATGATACGACGATCTACCTCATGCTACCAGCGCATCCTATACCCGACCAAAGGTATAAGACATGAACTGCCTAATGGATCCACTAGTCAACTGTGAAAAGGGTTCGTCTAAAAAGTATTGAACCTTTTCTACCCATGGTGGATACATGGTTTATGGGGGCCGTGAGTTGTCTGAACTCTTTCCCATATTGGTGCTCAATACTACTCCCAAAAATATGCTGCCTCTTATTTTTAAAAACATACTGATTCTGTGGTCTTGAAGTGCTAAAAATACTTAGCTCAAACCTATCTTGAAAATCATAGTTTCCCTACTTGCTTCTATTAGAAAGCCGTAGTTCTTTTTTTAAAACTTGTCCTAAGGCTCCTTTGAAATCAAAGTTTCCTTACTATTAAATGTTAAAACATTTTATGTTTCTTTGGGAATACTTAGTCCCCATATACCTTTGAAGTAAAGAACTTCAACTTACTTTTTACTTAGGTTGAAACTTGAGTCCCAGAACAAAGTTAAAATGTTTAAATAAGACTCTTGAAAATCTCTAAGAACTTCACTTAAACTTACTTCTTAGCCTTAGACTTGACTTCTTCCTTAACTTTGATCTTAACTTTCGTTGAATTAAATTATAGATTCAAGGTTCATGATTTCATGTTTATGGATGATTCATGATGTTTATATGTACCTTAGAGTGTTGTAATTAACTAAGAATTATGGGTACATCACTTGGGAACTAGTTCAAAAAGATGGTGAAAGAACGGGGTCTCCAGGCGTCCTTGGCGCTCTGAGAGGCGTGGAGCGCCAAAGCCTGACGGGAAGAGTCTGTCCTGTGGGGCTCTGGCTGGTGCGGCACGCCATAGCCTGATGGACAAAGACTGTCTTGAGGGGCTCTAGTTGGCGCGGCACCAAGGATCTGTCAGACGGGCATTTTGACTTTTCTTCTCCATTTTTCATCTCTAAACCCTCTAAACTTCCATGGATATCACCCCGATGCAGAAACACGAATACAATCAACTAAAAGCATACTACAACTCAACCAACAAGAATTCAACCATTGTTCTTCAAGAACTTCAATGTTCATCATTCAACGTACTAAAAATTTCGCTATATTAAAAATATTGGTGTGTTGGTGAACTAACCCAACATAAAAATATCTCCCATACCATAATAGGGATAACCCCCGACGAATTCCACCCGATAATCTTGGCGTTCTTGAAGAATTCTCGATCTTTCTCTCTTATCCTTCTTCTATTCTCTTTTCTCCCAAGCCCTAGCGTGAATAGCTTTTCTAAAACTGACTAAACTCTTAGTTTTACCCCTAATAACCCTTTAAAACAAATTAGGAAATATTGTTGGGTGAAAACACTATTTTACCCTTACTAAATCCGGATTAGGACATTCCTCAGTCCAACAGCCCACCTTCCGATAGTCATATCTCTCTCACACGATGTAGAAAATGCGGAACTCTATGGTGTTGGAAAGATCTTTCCAAGGGTTTTCCAACCATATAAGGAACTGAATGTAACTCATCATGAGCTAGAAGTTATGACCATTTGAAAATGACCAAAAACTCACTTTCTTAACTTAGGAAATTTTCCAGATTTTTCCTGTTCTTAAAAAAAAATGAATAATTTTAGTTTCTTAGCAATTTCTTGGATATTACGAGTTATGAGATGTTACAGTATCTCCCCCTTGGGAACATTCATCCTCGAATGAGATTTATTTCACTATGCTAAGGATAGTAACATCAAGCTCAAGACTTAACAATCCAAAAGCAAATAACATTCATGCTTACTCATAATTCATAAAGAACTAAGAAGGCAATGAGCACCTTGATCTGCATTCTCTCTGGATTCAAAGAGATGTGGATATCTCTCTTCATATCCTCTTAATCTTCCTAAGTCGCTTTTTCAACAAATTGGTTCCTCCAAAGGACTTTAACTGGCACAACTTCCTTCGTTCTTAACTTGGGAACTTGGCGATCTAAAATCTGAACCGGGATATCTTCATAGGACAAGCTATCCTTAATCCAAACATTCTCATTCGGTATAATCAACGAATTCAATATACCGGAGACTAAGTTTCCCCTATTTACCAAACCTCATAACACCCTTCATGGGTGAAACTTTTAGATATAAGTCATCCACTTCAAACTTTAATGGCCTTCTCCTCACATCTGTGTAGGACTTCTGACGACTCTATGCCGTCTTCAATCTTTCTTGAATCACTTTCACGTTCTCCATGGCTTGGTGAACTAGATCTTGTCCTATCAAACCTGCTTCCCCAACTTCAAACCACCCAATAGGAGATATGCATCTTCTCCATAAAGAGCTTCATATGGAGCCATTTGTATGCTCGAATAGTAACTATTGTTGTAAGAGAATTCAATGAGAGGTAGGTCATCATCCAGTTCCCCTTAAATCAATCACACCATCTCTCAACATGTTTTCTAAAGTCTGATGGTACGCTCTGCTTTTCCATCCGTCTGAGGATGCAAAGCAGTGCTTAAGTTCACCTTTGAACCTAAACTTTTTTGGAAAGACTTCCAGATTGAGCAGTAAATTGTGCACCTCTATCTGAAAAATGGAGACCAGAGCTCCATGAAGTCTTACCACTTCTTGAATGTACAACTTAGCATAATCCTCCACCGAATGAATGGTCTTTACTAGCAAGAAATGGGTTGATTTTGTCATTCTATCGACAATCAACCAAATTGGATCATGCTGTCTGCGAGACTTTGGAAAGCCTATGATGAAGTCTATATTAATCATCTCCTACTTCCATTCTGTAAGCTCTATGTTCTGAGACAAACCCCCCAGGTCTTTGGTGCTGTACTTTCACTTGCTGGCAATCAAGGCACTTGGCAACAAATTCAACAATCTCCTTCTTCAGACCTTCCCACTAATATACCTCTCTCAAATCGCGATACATCTTGGTGGAACCCGAATTAATGGATTATCTGAAGCTATGAGCATCCTCCATGATCCTATCTTGGAGTACATCAACCCTAGGTACACATAATCTACTTGTTACTTCAGCACCCCCATCTCCCCCATGTTCAAAAGTCAATACTCTTTGCTTATGAATATTCGCCTTCAAATCAATCAAAATGGGATCTTGGTCTTGTTTTTCTTTCACCTCTGACACTAGTGATGATTTTACCCCATTAGTCACCATTATTCCTCCTGTGGAATCCATAAGTATGACTCCTAGGCGTGCAAGTCTGTGGACATCTTTTGCTAACTCCCTTTTTTCTTCCTCAACATGGGTGGTACTCCTCATGGATAACCTGCTTAAAGCATCAACAACCACATTAGCCTTACGTGGGTGGTAAAGAATACTCAAGTCATAATCCTTGAGTAGTTCTAACCATTTTCTCTGTCTGAGATTGAGCTCTTTTTTAGTGAACACATATTGTAAGCTCTTGTGATCAATGAATATGTCAACATGAACACCATAAAAGTAATGACTCCATAATTTGAAGGTGAAAACTACAACAACCAACTCTAAGTCATGGGTTGGATAATTCTTCTCATGGACCTTCAATTGTCTAGAGGCATAAGCTATAACCTTTCCATTCTGCATTAAAACACAACCCAAACCAACACTATATGCATCAGAATATACCACAAAACCTTGAGTACCCTCTGGTAAGGTCAAAACCAGAGCATTAGTCAACCTCTTTTTTCAACTCCTAAAAGCTTTTCTCACAAGCTTCATACCATTGAAACTTAAGTATTTTCTGAGTCATCTTGGTCAACAGAGACGAAATAGATGAAAACCCCTCAACAAACCTTCTATAGTATCCAGCCAAACCCAAGAAAATCCAAATATCAGTTGGACATGTGGGTCTAGGATAACTATGAATCGCTTTTATCTTTTGGATATCCACTCTAGTTCCATCACCGGAAACTATGTGGTCCAAGAATGCCACCCACTTAAGCCAAAACTTACACTTGGAGAACTTGGCATATAACTCCTTATCTTTCAAAGTCTGAAGAACTATCTTGAGGTGACTAGAATGGTCTTCTTCATTCCTTGAACAAATTAGTATGTCATCAATGAAGACTATAATAAACTGATATAAATAGGGTTTGAAGACTCTTTTCATGAGATCTGTGAATGCAGCAGGTGCATTGGTGAAACCAAATGACATGACCAAAAACTCATAATGCCCATATCTGGTTCTAAAAGATGTCTTTGGAATATTACATTCCCTAACCTTCAATTGATGGTAGCCTGATCTGAGATCAATAATTGAGAAGCAAGAAGCATTCTGAAGCTGGTAGAAAAGATCACCTATCCTTTGAAGGGGATAGCTATTCTTGATGGTAACCTTTTTCAATTGGCGGTAATCTATACACATCCTAAGGGAACTGTAACACTTTGAAAATCCAAGACGTGTTCTAGAGCCTAACATAGGTGTCCTAAGGTTTAGACACTATTTTAAGTTCCATTTTAATGAAAATTAGTCATTTAGGAAGTCTAGAAACCAAAACGTCCAAGAACGTCCATGACGTCCAAAACTAGTTCAAGGAGGTACTAGCATGCCTTAGCCTATTTGACTAGCTTTTAGGAGTCGGAAATTCATGAAATTTGGTGGAAGGGTGTCTAAAATGTGTTTAAGTTGATTCATGGTTGAAACTTCTAGGGACTACTCCCCAAGGACCAACCAAGGGCCCTTGAGGAGGACCCTTGCACGTTGGAGTCAAACACTGCCTGGGCAGTGAGCACCCACAAAGGGAGGCGACGAAACGTGTGTGGATCGATGGGGCGTCAATTCCATAAGTAGAAAAGCACTTAGTCAAATACCTGAAGGACCTGTTTTGGCAGGTCTGTGAACTCATCGACGGATGAGCAGCACGGAAGGGGGCAAGGGTCGTCGACTCACATACGGACCATTGGTCGAGGTCTCATCTTTGAGGACCTGATTTTCTACACGTTTTTAGTTGGTTCCAATTAATTAATTAAGGGGTTAGGTAGTATTTAGGGGATTAGGTAAGCCTAATTAAGTTAATTAATACCCACATAAAGACTTCAACCCTATTAGACTAATCATAACTCATAAAACAAAACTCTCTTCCTTCTCTCTTCTTTCTTTCTCTAGTGAAGAACACCATTTAAGACCAAACTAGGGGAGGGTTTAAGGGATGAAAAGGGTAAATTTACTCCATCAACCTTCATCAATTAGTACGTTATATGCGATCTAATTCACTTTTGAGACCTCTTTCCTCAAAGGGTTCCATCAAATTGATTCCAAAAGTTGAGTTTTCAAGTGGATTTCATCCAATCTCGAAATTGATGTTATGAATTGATTTGTGTATGATATATTTTTGATATTATGAATATATTAACATGTATTCTAACCTAATTATGATATATCTTGATGGTTTGGTCTAGTTTGTAGAAGATGATCTTTACCCCTTAACCCTAGGTTATGATCTTGATATGAATTAGGTTATATTGGCTCAATTGACTTGGTTATTGGGTGAATTACTACTAGATGATGTTTTTATACTAATCATGAACGAATTAGGGAGATTTATAGTCTTTTTTATGCTATTTCTTGAGAAGTTGATCTAGGTTATAAAGTATGTTGTGAGTTTGACCTAAGTATCTTGTCTTAAGCTATGAACTAGTTTTGAATTGTGATGTAGTGATTCTTTTAGTCTTGTTATCATGTTGATCATTGAATTATAAGGATTTTATACCCTAATTGGGTTGAATTAAGGGTTGATGGTAAGACATTGATGATGAATTATGAAGTGGAGTTGGTAAGTCTTATGATCCTTATCCTTTACTTCAAATTATGGTTAATTGTGATTAAGTCATGATATTGTATTGGAGTATGACTTGTATTAATGATTTATAGGGTTAGTATGATGTTAAATTGAAATTTCTTGACTATCGTTGTGAAGGATTGGCTAAGATGTATATGTTATAAGGATGGTGAATGATTTACCGAAGTGCCTTAACATGAAGTGACATGTAAATGTGCTAACCTCACCTATGTTAATTGTAATGAGAGGATTATACTTATGCAATTCTTATTGAGCTATGATGATGATGATGATAATTATACAAGGGTTAGACCCTATGACTTACTATAAGGTATGATAATTAATAAAAACATTAAAAACATTTCGAAAAGGGACTTAGCTTAGCACCGAGTGAACTTGACAATGGGAGGTGATGGCTTTGCCTAGAGGAAGGTCACCCTATAGTTCCACATGTGATGCTGACTCCCCAATGAGGGATACTCATCCAATGGATTCCCATGAGAGGAGGCCCCAATTTCCAAGTGGTATGTAGAGGGATTATACCTATCTCTTAGTTCTTAAACTATGTTGCCCCATAGGAAGACTAGCTAGTGGATCGACCTAATAAAATATTTGGTTTTACTTTGGCCGGTAGAACACCATCCTTCGGTGTAAGGTTTTACAGCACTGGATTCCACACTTAGATGTTGTGGTCTATATTGGTTAAGGCAAGTGCTCCCTAAACTAAAATGAAGTAATAGAGTACAAACCAACTAGGGTAACTTAAGAGGTTTGACTTAGCCTAGGTAGGGCTATGGGACTCTACTTATGCCTTGCACTAGCTTTCCTTGAGGGAAGCCTTAGGAGGTTGTTCTTATGTATGAATATGCTTATGATTATATATAACATGTATATGATGAACTTGCACATTGTTGATACTATATGATAATTAGTTTCACTTATGAATATGTGTTGGTCTACATTGTTGAAGTAATATGATATGTACTCTTAAATGATATGCTATGTGAAGTAGGATGGTGATCATGATTCTTGTTGGGTTAATTGATTGTGTAAGGTTATGGGGCTTTCCTTGGTCATTGAAGTTGTTGACTTGATAGGGGTTCATGGGTAATTGTCTTGCTTAAATTATGTTAAAAGTTACTCTTATTCAGGCTTGTTGCTAATATGACTTGATGATAGAGTTACTTGACTATGGATTCAATTATATTATATGCATGCTAACTTAACTAGTTTTGATGTTGTTGATCTTGTGATGTACATTCCTATGACTTAATGAATTTGTCTTATTGGTTGATATGGTCTTGTTGAATGTGCATAAAGGTTTTTTAATGAAAAGTGCATGCTTTATGAAATATCCCTTTTCTTAGCATGATTTCAAAGTATGTGTGAATATGGTCTCATAGATAGTACAAGTGGTGTACTAACCCCATTTCTTCCTTTTCCACAACATTTTAGGTCCCCGTCGCTGAAGGGCTTTTGGAGACGACTTTGAAGAAGACTTGGAATTCTTGATCATCCAAGTTGGGTAGGTCCTCACTTTCCGAGGCCAATGCCAATATTAAGCTAGGAAGTTGTTTTAGTACTAATACTCTTATGTTTCTTTCCTTTCATTTGAGCATTAAACATTTTTATGAAGTATACGTGGTCTTGTTTCATTGATGTATGGGATAGGCCCAATTTGATATACTCTTGTTAGATGGTTAAGATGAGACGACTATTTTGAGACTGTTATTTTCTATATATCTATGTGCAATAAAAGTAGAAGACTAAGTAATCTTCCTATATGACGGGTCTATGTATACTCGATATATATATACACTACGTGTATGTAGAGGTCTATGTAAACCTCAAAGTAGAAGTAAAAAAAAGTTTTAAATTTTTTGCTAAATTTGACTTATGAATGTAATGATGAAAGATAAGAGGCTAGTCTTAGTCCTCAAAGAAGAAGATGACGCTGGTTACGTCTAGGGGGTAAACCGGGATGTGACAGGAACCATCTTTTCTTCCTTACAAACAAGACTGGAGCGCCCCAAGGTGAGACACTTTTTCAAATGAAACCTTTATCTAACAGATCTTTTAGCTGTTCTTTCAACTCCTTTAACTATGTTGGTTCCATTATATATTGCGGAATAGAGATAGGACGAGTATCTAGAAGAACATTTATGCGAAGTGTATCTCTATTTTAGGAGGAACTCTGGGGAGATCATCCGGGATGACTTCTGGAAACTCTTTCACAACTGGGACTGACTAAACAGGAGGTATCTCAGCACTATAGTTATTAACTCGGACTAAGTGGGATAGATACTAACTTCCTCACCTTAAGATACGAAATAAATTGACCCTGAGGCACTGCTGGCTTATTTGGAAACTGAAACTTGACTACTCAAGTTCTACAATCAATTGAGGCATAGAAGGCATGAAGCCAGTCCATACCAAGACTGACATCAAAGTCTACCTCGTCTAGTACTCTTATAACTGAAGGAAATAGGATAATCACGATAAAATCTTTCTTCTAGAATGGATTTGCCAACAGGTGTGGAACCACTGAATGGTTCACTAAGTGGCTCACGAATAATTTCAAATTTCACGGAAACATAGGTAGTTCCAAAATATAAACTTACTCCTACGTCAAACAATGCATAAACAATAAAGTCAAAGACTTGAATCATACTAGTGACAACGTCTGGCGAATTCTCATGCTCTTGGCGATTGTGGGAATCGTATAAGCGGATTATTCTTCCGCCAACACCAGAAGTAGTTCCCATAGGTGCAACCCAGTCTTGTGGAGCAACTAATGAAGACTGAGCTATATTGCCCCCATTACTACCTCCTTGCTTGTTCTTTGGGCACTCCCTCATAAAATGTCCGGTTTGACCACACTTGAAGCAATCTGTGGAACCCTCACGACAAACACCGGAATGAATTTTACCACTCTTTGTGCAGGCAAGAGGCTTACTACCTCCATGCGCCATACTATCCTGTGATTATGTAGGATTAGCTCGGTAGTTCTAACCATGATGCTCAACTCTGTCTCTGGATGCAGTGCACTAGTAGATGATTGTGCAGGCCTTTCTGGTTTTGAAACTGTGGCCGATTGGATCCACCTTTCTGCTGCCCAGACTCATTTCCAGTCTTGACTTTCTTGATTATGTACTTTTATTGGTCCCTCAGCTTTTTCTCCTCTACCTTTTGTACATATATCATCAACCTCGAAATGTCCATGTCTCCAATAAGCATTGCAGCCCGGACCTATTTGCTTGAAGAGCGACCCAATCCATCAACGAACAAATTCATCTTACACCTATGTCTTTAACCATTTCTGGAGCATAACGAGATGGTTGAGTGAATTTCAACCCATACTCATGCGCACTGAGCGAGTTCTGCTTAAGGGTGAGGAACTCACGTACCTTTGCCTTTCTCAGTCCTTGGGGAAAAGAGCGCTCCAATAAGACCTCCTCAAAACAAGCCCAACTCGCATGTGGTGCATCTTCATCTCTACCCTTCTTCACTGTTCAAACCAAGTCCTAGCAATGCCCTTGAGTTCATAAGTATCAAGTTCAACTCTCTAAGTGTCAGCAACGTGCATCACCTCGAACATTTTTTTAGTTGCTCAGTGGAGTTCTCTGGGTCATGAGTAGTACTCGAATGAGTGAAGGTTGGGGGATTGATCCTCGAGAATTCTCGAATCCTCAAAGTTCAGCCCCTTCTTGTCGAGCTCCTCTTTGTTGACCAACCTAGTTAGTCACAGCTTGAGTCAACATCCTAATAACCTCTATGAACTTAGCATTACTAACTTCTCCTAGTGTTTGCACCTCAGGTGCATTTGATAATTCCTGAACCTGAGGTTCAACGTTCCTCCTAGCTAGACGACCTCTTGCTGATCTTCATAGAGGCATGGTTATCTGAAACACATGCAAGCACAAATTATAGAGATACTTTTAGAGATAAACTCTAACACACGAAGTGAATTTGAAAAAAGTGAGGAATTCCTAAATGTTGTAGCCTCCAAATCATAGATGTGGTGCGCTTCACACCGATAACTAAGACTCCAAAGACACGACTTTATAGAATCCCTAAGACTCTTGAACTCTATGCTCTGATACTAAGTTCTGCACGCCCCGAGCCTACCACCATGACATGGCCGGCACCGAATGACCATTGTTGGCCTTGAGCGAACCCTTGGCTTAGATTACTTAACTTAGCGGAAAACTAAAACATAAGATATAACTCAAGAAAATAGCTTAAAAGAAGTAATTAGCCAAAACACCAACCCAATGTCTTAGTCATTTGCAAGTGAAAGGAAAAGACTAAGAAAACTAATACCGTCTATCTATGAAGCCTCTAAAATAAAGTTGGATGTTGGGACAGGACACCCAATCATCCTAATACGTAAAAACTGAAGCAAATAATTAAATGATGAGGATGTCCTCCAGAATGAAGGGAGGCTTGCCAACTGACTATGAGCGTTCACTGGATCAATGGTACGCCAAATGTTGATCCTAGTTACCTGCGTCTACATCATAATACGATGTATCCCAATTAGCATCAGCACATTGAATATACGAGTATGCAAGTTGAAATGCTAACAAAACTTTAGCTTGAAATGGATCAAGAAGGAACACTTACCTTGGCTCTGCTCAACTCATTAATAACCTAACTCATTCAATATAATTCATCATAAAAGTAAATGCATTATAAAGAAAATTGTCTGAAATATGTTTTCATTACTGAATGTATGCGAGATAATATTAACTCTGGTATGTATGTAAAAATAGAATTAAACTAATGTATATGAGAATACAATAACTTATGTGGGAGTTTATCTAACCAACAACCATCACTTAAGAGCTACACTAATGATACAACGATCTACCTCACACTGCTAGCGCAACCTATACCCGGCTAAAGGTATAAGACCTGCTAGCGCATCCTATACCAGACCAAAGGTATAAGACCTGAACTACCTAATGGATCCACTAGTCTACTGTGAAAAGGGTTCATCTAAACAGTATAAACCTTTTATACCCACGGTGGCTATAAGGTTTATGGGTGCTGTGAGTTGTCTAAACTTTCCCTCATATGGGTGATCAATACTACTCCCAAAACTATGTCGTCTCTTATGTTAAAAAAAATATTAATTTTGTGGTTTTGAGATTAGTGCTAAAAATAATTAGCTCAAAGCTATCTTGGAAATCATAGTTTCCATGCTTTCTTCTCTTAGAAAGCTATAGTTCTTTTCTAAAACTTGCCCTAAGGCTCCTTAGAAATCAAAGTTTCCTTACTAGGTAAATCTTAATACATTTCAAGTTTATTTGGGAATACTTAGTTCCCATATACCTTTGAAGAAAAGAACTTCAACTTACTTTTAACTTAGCTTGAAACTTGAGTCTTAACAAAAAGTTAAAATGTTTAAATAAGACTCTTGAAAACCTTTAAGAAATTTACTTTAACTTACTTCTTAGTCTTAGACTTGACTTCTTAACTTCCTTGACTTTGATCTTAACTTTTCTTGAATTGAATTATGGATTCAAGGTTCATGATCTCATGTGTATGGATGATTTCATGATGCTCAGATGTACCTTAGAGTGTTGGAATCAACTAAGAAATGTGGGTACATCACTTGGAAACTAGTACAAAAATATGGGGAAAGAACAGGGTCTCCAGGTTTCCTTTGAGATCTGAGAGGTGTGGAGCGCCAGAGCCTGACGGACAATGTCTGTCCTGAGGGGATCTGGCTAGCGCAGCATGCCAGAGCCTGACAGATAGAAACTGTCCTGAGGGGCTCCGGTTGGCGCGACGCTTCAGGGTCTGTCAAACGGGCGTTTTCACTTTTCTTCTCCATTTTTCATCTCTAGATCACTAATAACCTCAATACCCAATAGATTAGACTCGAAAAACAACCCAAAAACACGAATCCAATCAACTAAAAGCATACTACAACTCAACCAACAAGAATTCAACCATTGTTCTTCAAGAACTTCAATGTTCATCATTCAACCTACTCAAAAATTTGCTGAATCAAACAAATTGGTGTGTGGGTGAAATAAGCCAACCCGAAAAGATCTCACATACCTTAATAGGTATCACCCCTAATGAATTCCACCCAACGATCTTGGCGCTTTTGATGAATTCTCGATCTTTCTCCCTTCTCCTTCTTTCTTCTAATTTCTCCCAAGCCCTAAATGTGAATAACTTTTTTAAAACTGACTAAAGGCTTAGTTCTACCCCTTATAGACATTTAAAATGAATTAGGAAATAGTTGGGCTAAAAGACTAGTTTACCCTTACTAATAGATTGGGGCCTTTCTCAATCCAACAGCCCAACTTCCGATAGGCATATCTCCCACATATGATATTGAAAATGTGCAAACTCAATGTCATTGCAAATATTTCTCCAAGGGATTTCAAACCATATAAATAACTGACTCTAACTCATCATGAGCTAGAAGTTATGGCCGTTTGAAATGACCAAAAACTCACTTTCTTAACTTAGGAAATTTTCTAGATTTTTCCAATTCTTTCCAAAAATGATAAATTTTAGTTTTTTAGTAATTTCTTGGATATTACGAGTTATAATATATTACAATATTGCCTCTCTAATTGTTGATATATGATGATGAAGTACTAAGGAGAGTCTTGATAGAATGATGTTGTACCTTGACTTGGTAGACCTAGTTGTCCCTATTTTGTACTTGAGCTATATTGAATAAATGATATGATAAATGTTGTGTCTTTACTTGGTAGGCTTAGACACCCTTGTCTTGAATGAATGAAAAGAGTGAATGTTTGGGATCGGTAGACCTAAAGTAGGTGGCCTTCTATGCAAGACTAATATGGAACCTTGAATATAAAAAGAAGGTTGAGAATGAGTTATCTGATGAACCTTGATTGGCAGCTCTTGTGGACCCCTTTCTTGGTAGTAGTATTTTGAGTTGGTAGGACTTAGAAATAGTACCATCTCAAATACCATCACGTGAATAATTGGTAGTAGTATTTTGAGTTGGTAGGACTTAGAAATATAGTACCATCTCAAATACTATCACGTGAATAAACTTAATCTATGAGAACAAAGGCGAAGCACCGAGTGGATAAGCTTCTGGTAGTAACTCTACTTGATGATTAGACTAGAGTACAATGAATCTCTTGATATCCCAAACCATGTGTCTACATGGGATGTGTCCTTAGTTCTACTTTTGGTACGTAGAACACCTTACACGGTGTAGGGTCTTCATGACACCAGATTCCATACCTAGCTAATATTTTCTATGTCGGTTAATGCCTATTCTCATCATGTGGGATGTGCATTCTAGTATTGTAGAAGTTCTACAATGTGTAGGTAGTGGAATGGGACGTTATCTACACATGGCACGAGTAGGCTTAGAAGGTGCTACAATGAGTTCCCTAGGTCTTCCAAGACCATTATATGAAGTCTTCTATTTGTTTAGTTGTCTCTTAAATAACTTTAATGAATAATTCTTTCTTAGTAAAAGAATGTTAAAATGTTCTTACCTAGGGTAGCTTGAGGATTGTTTAGGTGTGCTTGAAGAGGGTGTATGTGCGGTCTCTTCATGTTTTACTTAATTGAGTCTTAGAGTAATCTTAGGTAGGGGATCTAAACTGATAAAAAGGCTTACTTGTTGAATACGGAATGTGTCTTATATATTATTTTTGACTTGAATTATGTCTCTTAAACACTCATGATCGAGGTTTCTATCAAAATAGCATGAAAGTATATCTTAAAGTAAATGTCCCTTTTTGCATGGTTTTCTTGCATGTTCACCATACTAAGTGCATTTAATGTGTTAATTCCATATGTTTCTCTATGTCTACAAGTGTAGGTGGCAAGTGAGGATTCTCTAGAACTTGAAGCTTGGGAAGTAGATTTCTCTCAAGATCGGCATGTGCTCATACGTTCAAGCACATGAACTATGTTTTAGTTTTCTTTTCTAAAAGACTTTGTAATAGACTGTGAGTTTCTTATCAAATTGATAAAAGGGCAATGATCCCATGATATTGACTTGTGTCTAAGATGACTTATGTTGAGAATTAGTTTTTTCCTATATTTCTGTAAAGAGTTTGTCTATTATTGTGAAAACTTTTAATTCCGCACAACTTTTCATGTATATGCAATGAATGAATTCAAAGAGGCTTGTACAAAACCTCCGAGAGGTCGAGTGCATAGCGTCACAACTTGGTGGATGCTCTCTGGTCGTGACAGTTTCTTCCAATAAAAAGATAAGGCTTAAATGGCGTTCAAGAAACGATCACACACTCACAAGGTAGGCCAAGATCATTTCAAGAGCTCACTTCACTTGGTCAACCCAAACAACAGGGAAAATGCTAGGTGTCACCACACAGGGTTCACGGTAAGCTCATCACACAAGCCATTTGCACCAAAGTCAAACAAGACTCCACACTTTCAATAGTGTGCAATGTTCATCATAAGAGATACAATTTGACAATTGTCTATTCACAACTACATTCAAAGAGTTCACATATTTCCTATGTAACTTGATTTGTCCTCATCGTATCTGCACATTCTTGTTTGTTCAATTGAAAGTGCTATTCAAGTCACCAGTATTTGTTACACCCTAAAAATGATCAAGGTTGAACTAGATACTAACACTTGAGTAATGAGGTTTTAAAGTCTTAAAAGGGTTAATAATGGTGTTTAGAGGCAGTATATAAAGTTTGGAAGTGTTTGGAGGTCAAACGTCCAAGAACGTCTGGAAACTAGTGGAAGTTGAACTAGTGTTTTGTAGTAGAGGTTCGGGGGATGGTTTAACGGTGAAATTGAGAATCAATGGTTACTACGCATAGAAGTACATGTAAAGGTTCAAAACATCTGAGAACGATGCCTTGGGGAATAGCCTAAGGGTCCCCAAGGAGGACCCAAACATGGGACAACCAAGTTGCCGCGCCAGCCAAGATTAGGCAGTGGCTGTGCGTCGCGCAGCTGGCACACAACAGGAAAAAAGTTTGCCTTGCGATGTTGGGACGTCACAAACCATTCTGTATCAAAATTTTCCAGAACCAAGAGTCAAAAATGCCTCCGCGATGCGCAGTAAACTCCCAGTTTTGATCGCATCGTTTTTAAGTCAAATTTGAATTGGTTAGAATGTCCAATAAGTGCAGGGGCCTTTTGGGTAATTTGGGGATGACTTATTGAAAGTATTGAGTCTTTTTATACCTCTAAACTCACCAATCAAAGCTAAACTCTCAGCTCAAAAGAAAACCTCTCCATTCCTTTCTCTAAAACCTCCATTGATGAAGTTTTAAAGCTCGAAGGAAGAAGACTGACTTTCTCAAGTTTTTATCCATCAATCTTGTGGGATTTTCATAAAAATTAAGTTATTTTTATTCATCTTTTAATCCTATTTCTTCAAGAATTTAATTCCAAATGATGTTCAAAGATGATCCAAACATGAATCCTTCTAATTCAACATCTAGCCATGGGTTCTTGCAGAAAACGTTTTGAATCATTGTATTATGATAGAATTGATGTTTATTTGATGATTTTAACCTTAAAACTCTATGAACCCAAGAAAATCATGCACTGCTAGTTTTGACTATTTTATGGGTGAAGTGATCATCTCTCTATACTATTGAATTCTTGTGTAGTTTGATTTGGGCTATTGAATTATGGAAGATTTATGTTAGAATCATGTGTAGGCTGTCTTAGATTTATAAATTAATTTTGAATTACCTTGAATTAATTTTACATTATGATTATTTGATAGAATTGGTGATCATAGCCATTGGTAAGGGCCTTTGGGTATTGTGTTGGTTGAATTGTTTATGGATCGAAGTTGTGAAAGTGGATTGGTGGTATGCTTCCCTAACTCTCTTTATATTATGTAATATAGATCTTGAATTGTGATTATGATTGGAATGGACTACTTATTATGGCGGTGCTTATGTGCTATACTTGTGAATTATGTGGCCTCGCCGACATTACTTTATGAATTGTGAAACAATGTGGCCACGTCGGTATTAATTTGTGTATTATGATATTATCATGTTATAACTGATTACGTGAGTAATAGGAAGGTCTTGATGACTTATGTATTATGTGAAGTCTAAGCATGAGTTCTCCTAGTTGATGATAGGTGTCACTATAGGCTATAGTGAAGACTTTATGTGAATGACTTGATATTAAAGTATGATGCTTCTCGATGACTTATATGAGGCTTTTAACGGTTTATATTGATGATATTATAGAAGTGAGAAGGATGACTAGCAAGTATATTTAGCTGTCTCTATGTGCTTCTATATGTGATAATGGAAAGTATAAGTATCTTGTTTTGGTAAACCTATGTCCCTTACTTGATACATGAAGAATATGAATATGAACATCTTGACTTAGTAGGCTTATGCACCTTTGTCTTGTATGTGTATGAATGAATATTGAATAAAAGTCTAGGATCGGTAGACCTAAGATGGTGCCCTTCTAAGCATGACTAATACATGGAACCTTCTAAATAAAAAGAAGGTTAAGAATGAGCTATCCGTATAGACCTTGAGTGGCATCCCTAGTGGACCCATCTTGGTAGGGGTTTTATGAGTTGGTAGGAAAAAGAGATAGTACCTTCTCATATACCTTTAAATCATTGAACGTACTCTATGAGAATAAAGGCTATCACCGAGTTAAAATATTATGGGTTGTACCTCTACTTGAGAAGGACACTAGAGTACAATGTCACCCTACTTGAGAAGAAGACTAGAGTTCATAAAAGTCCTCGATATTCCTTTACCATGTGCTTCATGGGATGTGTCCTAGTTCTACCCTTGGCAAGTAGAACACCCTCCATCGAAGTAGGGTAGACTCTGGATTCCATGCCTAGCTAGTATAGTGTATGTCGGTGACGTAGAAACTTCTAAGATTCCTCCATCCCCCATCGGAGACGTACATAGAGATGGCACACTAGATGATGAGCTGAAGGCAGAGACTAATGAGGAAAGGTAAGAGAGGAGACATTAATGGAGATCTACCAAATCTAGAGGAGACTATTGTATAGTTGGTGATCCAGAAATCGCTACAAAGACATATACGGAAGCTCCTAGTGGATCCGGTACTATTGATGTCACATAGGGCACTGATGCCTAGACAGATGGAGCGACTGCGTAGACATGATTTCCCTTTACCTTCCTCTTTGTCTTACTTTTTATTAACCTTTGCATATTTTTCTTGCATTTGATGACAAATGGTTTTTTTGGGTGAAGTGAGGCCAACCTTTTGTGATTATTGTTTTGATGATATTGTTAGTATATTGGGTTTTATGCTATATATTGTGTTTTAACACTATTTTTATGGATTTTTAAGCTTGTGACTCAATATTTTAAATGTAAATTATTTTTATGATCCTTCCAAAAATATTTGTGCCACCTCTTGTGTATTGAATTGTGGTTGTTCTTGATAAAATTTTAGTTTTGGTTGTGATCAATACCTGTTACGACCCGAGAGTACACCCTAGAAGTTAGTGCATTCTCGAATCGGAACACGGAGCCCTTTGACATCGTTCATTGCATACATGTATGAAAGTAGTGAAAAATTAAAGCATTTCACATGAAATAGTAATACTTGAAAATATATCTTTTATAGAAAAACATAATGGAAGGCTAAGTCTTAAAGTCTCCATCTTAGACACATGAATATATTGGGACTCGGCCCATACTTCAACGTATAGAAAATAGCTAAGTCTATTACAATACTTTCAGTAAGGAAATCTAAACATCATGATGTCCTCGAATCTAGTGAGCACATACCAATTCTTGCTTGAATGAAATGCTTTATAAGCTTCACTTGGAGACTCCTCTCAAATGCTACCTACACCTTTAGAGATAGATAAAATGTATGGAATTAGTAAACTGCATGTACTAAGTATGACATAATGCATAAAATCATGATATAAGGATATTTGTATAAAACATGCTCTTTTGAGTAAAACTTTATATCATAAGTATGAGAATCACATATAACACCAACACCACATATATTACACAAGATCACTTCAAAACACATAGGCATGATACCCTCCTACCAAAGGTGATTCTAAGGCTCACTTGAGTGAGTTATGAAGCAACCACCCATACGATTTCTTCACACACACCAAAGAGATCCTTTAGATTACCTAAGATAAGATTATTCTCATTTCATTAATTAGACTCTCTACCTAGAATTACTCTAAGACTCACCTAATAAAGACATGAAGAGATCGCACATACACCCTCTTCAAACCTCCCTAAGCAATCCTCAAAGCTACTCTAGATAGATACCTTTTCATTAACATACCTTTACTTATGGCATTATGTCCATTATACCATTTAAGAGACATTCACCATTCAAGGACTTTCATATGATGGTCTTGAAGAAGACCTCGGTATTAACATACTAACATCTTCAAAGCCTAGTCGTTCAATGTTTGATAGAGTCCCATTCCACTACCTAAACTTCCTAGTACTTATCCAACACTAGAATGTATCCCACATAATGAGAATAGGCAACAAAATTAATTTCCTCAAATAAAGAAGTGAAGTCAGTGGACTTTAAGTAGCCCACATCCTTCCTCAGATCCGCAACCTCAGCTTTCAAAGTCGTTATCTCTGAAGTATCCCCATGTCTGCTCTCAATGGCCTCAACTTTCACAATGAGAGTTTCAAAAGAAGTCCCGTGGAGAGCCAGTGCAGCAAGAAGGGTGCTCTCGAGCATCCACATGATTGTAGACTCCAGATGGAAAACCCTCACGTTAGTCAATTAGGTCAGGTGCCCAATCTTCAGGATCATAGCTTGAGTAATCCTGGTGGGTTGGGAGGAGGTAGAAGCACCGAGAGCCTGTCAAGAAGAAGTAGGAGTAGATGTACCCGAAGACCCATAGTAGCCAATGATGCCCCTATAGGTATCGAATCAATGTCTACCTCCGGATATGTATCTACCAGAGTTGCTCTCATCCTGTCATCCTCCTATCGTGTGTACTCGGCCTCTATAAGTCAAATGTACGAAAAAAGTAAATGAGTAACCTCAAAGTCTCTAGCATCATCTCGAAGAACTCCAGCATGCTGACACAACTCTATGATCAGCACCGGGAATGGAAAAGAGATATGCCTTTGTTTGGCCCTTATGACAATCTCCTACTCAATAATAAGTACCAGGTTGAGTCGCCTCTTTTCTAAGATTGATCCTAAACAAGCTGCCTTTGCATGACGGAGGATAGATTCATTCTGTGAAGGCATGATGCAGCTGCTTATGAATCCAAACCAATATCAGGCAGCTACATTCAAATCCTTCTTCCCTATCTGGACTCCCGCCTCAATCCACCTAGGGGTGGTGTTAGAAAGAAGAGGGTAAGATAACCTTTCAGGTCATCTAAGGATTGAGTTGTCGCCAGACCCTCATGGTTATGCTCAAACCCTGTGGCTTTGTTAAGGGTAGCGTCATGAGATCGTTGCAGCACCCAACTTCGACACCGCGAACTATAATCGACTTCATCTATGTGAAGTAAATACCATTATTCTTCCCTTGAGGGATCAAATCACCGTAAGTAGACTAGAAATCACAGACCCAAGTGGGGATATATGGTCCTAAGGGCCTAGTGAAGATCTTGAATCTGTGCCATTACAATATCTCACTCACACTGGAGCATCTTCCCTCTAGGCCCTCCATAGATAACAACTTCTCCTCGAGAATAGTCCGCAACCCATCATATTTTAATCTATTAAGGAATCGAGGAGGAGGAACTACTGGTGGCACTAGATTTTTTGGGGAGGAGGCAGTTGGGACTCTAGTTAATTCAGGATGAGACTTAGAACGGATCTCAGGCCACTGGGACTGTAAGGGATGATCGTCATCCGGATTAGAGAATGCTCCTTAAGATTCCTCACGATCAGATTTATGCTCCAAAAACTTAAATGGTGGCCTCTTTCCTTTGCTCTTGCCTCCCTTAGGAGTCTATTCTTTCCTTCTTGGAAGGATTGGCTCCTTCTTCATTTATAACGACCCCTTGTAATTTTTTGGCGAGGCGTCATGTCAATGTTAGTCCTGTCCATATTTTCAAAAACATCGTAGAAAGTCAGAAAAAGTTAGAGCAAAAGTTTACAAATGCAGACAACACGCCAACCCGGTTGACGAGTCGCAGAATCTCTTTTACGAGTCATATCGGGCTTACCGAAAGGGTTGACTTAAAATTTTCAAAAAAATTGGTATGTCGACGATGGGAAGGGCTTTTTAGCAAATCTCCAACAACATTCGACGAGTAAGGATTAGCCTGCCAAAATTTACAGTGCATATAAGGGGTTGGGGGCCAGAAAGGGTGATCAAGAAAGATTTTTGACAACTAAATGAATGCAGTCGGCGATCTCAAGATTCTCCAAAAGTTACAAAACCCAAATTCTTCTTTAGCATGAAATTAAAGGCGTTTTAGGGGACTTTGGTGTACCCCCGAGTGGTTCGGCAAGCTCTACCCAGCTCGCCAAATGGTTCAACATGCCTATTTCAACCCCAAGTTCCAAATTAAACCCCACAACCTCCGAAAACCTAATAAAAACATGCACAATGTAAATTAGAACTATACCCATACTACCTATAACCCCGGTATACTCAGACTTCTCCCGATTTAATCAAATTTTGCCATTTGACAATTTTTCCCTTAAGAATGACGTCAACCGCTCTGACATTGGGAAAATTATGTAATTTCGCACAGACTAGACCCAAAAAGATGCAAGCACAACCCAACAATTTTATAAATTTGTAAGCGCAAAAATTTTGAGAATTCAACATCATAGGACTTAAAGGCACGATATTCAACAATCATAGACATACAAATCCACAATTATGAACAAAGAGGCCCACCACTCATCACTAAGACAAAAAATTCATTGCATAAGAGTAAAATTGCTAATGCAAGTTTGGGGTTCAGAAAACCAACCTTATAAGCCGGATATGAGAAATTGAAAATCTAAGCGTCAAAGAATCCAACTCCGAACACAAACTTGACAACTAATACTAGATAAAAATGCAAAAATATCGAATACTATAATGCGTGTTTGAAAGTTAAAACCTTTGGCCTTTGAAAACCATCCAGTTCTCGCCAATTCGACGACGTATGTTTTGCTGGCCGACGCACTCAACGACACGTCGAGTGGGTACTTACCTCGCTGAGTGTTACAGGACCTCTAGTTAATGTGGGGGTCTAAATGGTGGACAAGATTGTGATAGTCGATCTGTTCTGAAATTTGCCAATATGCTCCTGGCATACCAAATTTTACAGACTCCAATTTTAAAACTGAGTCCAACGACAATTCATGTCTGGCTCGCCAACCTCTTCGATGATGTGCCGACTGGAATTTTATCTCTTGAATCTGCACTAAAACCTTCCATACTTTAACTTGCAAGATAGCACATCATTATTTCAAACTAAAAAAGAAAGCAAATGAAAACTTGGATTGCCTCCCAAGCAGCACCATAGTTAATGTCGTGGCACAACGGTAGTCCACGCTCAAACCTCAATTTTGGGGTTAGCCATAGTGTCACTAGGAAAACTCCCTTATTATCTCGGGTTTAAATGAGATGAGATATGACCCATTTGGGTGTCCAACTGCTTGATTGAGACGGAATGGGAGGTAACCATCTGGCTTAGGGTCGACACATCTTCTTTAATTTCTTTCAAAATTTTGTTTGACCCCTCAACTTTGTTGAGGATACGAGACATCATATCTTCTTACCAAACTCCCTCCGAATCCTTTGTCTTTTGATGCTTGTGGGGAGGAACATACCTATCCTTCTCCCCATCTTTCCAATTAGCATTACGATCCCCCCATTCTCTATCACGATCTATGTACCCTCCATCCCTACTCCAACCTTGGTTACTACCATGCCTTGGGTAGTTGGAATCATAACCACCACCTTGGGTGGATAGGAAATTCACCTCTTTGTTGTACAAAGCCTCAAACTTGGCCTCATCAGGATTAACACACCCGACACCCACATCATTGACACTTCGAGCACAAGCTCCCATGACATTTTTAGACAAAATGTCAAGTTGTGTCATGATCTAGGCCATGTATTGGTCCCTTTTGGTCTATCTCCATCTGCTCCTCTATCAATTTAACCATCAGAGGAGAGATCTAATATTTGCGACTCTACCAAGCCCGATTTATTGTGGTCATGACATCCAAAGTTGAGCTGCTATTACATAAGGTTGCTGCATTAGAACTCCTGGAGGAAGGTTGTCATGAATACCCTTGTTTAGTGGGTCAAGACTCAAATAAAAGTGTTGCAGCAACACGTTGTCAGGAAAACCATGACATTAGGATTATAGCATCAACTTGAATCGCAACAAAGTCTCATCAATTGGCTCATCTTCCAGACGGTTGAAGCTCTGAATTTCGTCCTGAATTGTCATCATCTTTGATGTAGGTAAAGATTGCACTTCAAATGCGGTGACAAACTCTTCCCATGTAATGATTGAGTCTCATGGAAATTCAGTCAGCCACTTACACGCTTCCCCCATGAGAGAAAATGGGAAAAACCTCAACCGGCCCGACTCTTGGGATATATTATTGAAGGAGAATGGCCCGCAAACATCAACAAATTTTCTTAAATGCTCATAAGGATCGTCATGAGATAACCCACCAAAATATTCTTCAATTGCAAGAGCTGCAACATGTTGCTTGTATTATGGAAATTGTTTTCCCTTCAACCGGTGGCCAGCGAATGATACTGATTTAACCCATAAGATGAGGTACATTAGCATTAATCTCATTGACATCGTTGAGGTTGTCAATGTCATATTGGTGGCCTATTTGGCTATCATTGCTTCCGTTTACACACATACTCCCTATTCAAAACACAAAAAAATAAACAAAAACTAAAAGTAGTAAGTTCAACTATAACTAACGAGAACAAAATTCAACTTAACTAAAGATTCTCAAAAAACACAACTCTCCGGCAACGGCTTCGTTTTGATTTTACGTACACGAACACTTCATCCAATTATAAGTGTCAGTGATCATTAGTCAGTAATATAAAAACAACTGAATGAGTTGGGGTCGAATCTCTCAAAGAGTGATACGTGTTTGAGAATCAATAAGAAAGTATGAATATGTTCAAATTAGCCAGGAATAGACATTTATGAGTAAAAACATGATTCAAGTTATAGGCTGGACAAGAGGTTCAAATAACAAGCGGTTTTGGTTTTAACTATCAGCTATAACAACAACAAAGAACCCAAAAATAACAATAATGAGACGGATTCTTAGGAGTTGATTGATTTATAAGCTTAGGTAGACAAGTGAGTGATTGCAAATGTTAGTAAATAGTTGTAAATCACTGATTAAGCTAGACTTTAGTGGGGATAAACTTTCTCTTGAACAATTTACCCTGAATCAAGTTGGTTTCACTCGAACACCAAAAAATATGCAAATAAGAACAGCATGCGCTTCAGTCCATTCACTCTCTCGGGCTGAATGTGTAAAAAAGGGTTTAAGATTCACTCTCTCGAGTTGAACCCATGACAACCCAATACCCACTGACCATCAATTCAGTAATCTTGGTTTTAAAACCTCTCTCTCGAGGAATCCAAAAACACAGAGGTAATTTTGCATTTGCAAATACAATTCTTTAAATTGAACCACAATTACATATTGAAATAAACTTTTAAACTGCATTTGAACTAACAATTTGCAATACCCACAAGCTAAATCAATCCATAATCACATAATCATAGCCCAAGAATTGGGGTTTTAGCCAGATATCATAAATTGATAGAAATGGTTCTCAAATTGTGTTTACATCAACTAGGTAGGATTAATTTTGTCTTTACAAAGGTCCAAATTGAAGAATCTCAAAGACCCATTTTCAATTTCTCAAAAATGAAAAGCTAAGGAAGACTTAGTCTCAATACTTAGGGTTCAAACTCAAAAAATTCTAATGAATGTTCAGAAAATAAAATTTGATCCCTAAACATTAAGTTTGAAAATGTATTTATAGTCGCCAAAAATATGTCGCGAAGGGCCATTTGACGCAGTAAGTTGGGCTCACCGATAATCTTGACGATCCGCTTTTTGACAGATTTCATCGCCTTCTTGCTCTCACATCTAGGGAGAACCCCCAGAAGTAACCGGTGTCGTCGGCCTCAAAGAGTACTAAGACTAACTTCTTAGCATTCGTTATTACATTTCATAGGTTAAATTGGAGAAAATTTAAAACTCTTTATCAACTTCTACATTGAGGTTTACATAGACCTCTTGCGTACACATAATATATATATATATATATATATATA
>NC_028646.1:14323501-14365819 GCF_001406875.1 Solanum pennellii | reverse complement strand
TATATGTAGGAAGCACTACATAGGCTTCTACTTTTATTTCACATACATAATATAGCAATATAATCTCATAAGAAGTCTAGGGTAAGTATCATATTAAACCATCTAGAATGAGTACAGCATTGGGCATAGCCCATACTTCATTACAATAAAATCCACATCGTCATATACAACAATAGTCTTCAAATAAAAATGAACGAACAAAATGTCTTATATTATAACAACATCAATAGCTAGATAGTGGCATCGTCCTCGGAAGGTGAGGACCTACTGAACTTGGAGAATGAGAGTCAAAGTTATCTTCAAATAGCCCTTCTAGAAGCTCAACGACCGGAACCTACATAATTTTAGAAACATAGATATATGGGTTAGTACACACTTGTACTAAGTATGGGAATATGCACATAAAACATTTGAAATCATGCTAAAGGGGACATTTGTTCAAAATCATGCTAAGTTAATTTAAAAAAACCTTATGCACAATCAAGAATACTCATGAGTCAATAATCACATATTGCTTAAGACAATGTCATGTTCAACACAAAACCAACATCATCAAGTATAACCAAGTCAACATGTACCATAGGATAATTGAGTACATAAACGAACCAACTTCAACACCATGATATAACCACAAAGCATATATAAGATGTTCATAACATTAGAACATTTACTAGACCCTTACTCATAACCCAACATCAAGTCCACAAGTGCAATGACCAAGCAAAGTCCCTTACTTATAATGTATATGATTCTTCTCATTCTCTTACATACTTCCTCAAAACATACTTCAAATCAATGATGGATCTCAAAAAATTCACAATTGAACTTAAGGCTTTCTTGAACTTTACTCTTAACTCTCTCTTGAATGTAAATTATGAATTCAAGAGTGTTGATTCATGTCATGGAGGATCTCATTATGACAAGGTAGACTCATGAATACATTCTCTTCATTTTCTCTTCCTCGAGTAATGAAACAAGTTACTAGAAGTTGTAGAAGACTCCTCAAAAGGACTTTCATAGAAGGTTCAAAAGAATTCTCAAAACTTAACTCTCAACTCTACCATGAATTTGTAGAAGTTGTAGAAGATTCACTTTAAACGAACTCAAACAGAGCAACCTAAGACAAATTGGATTGGGAAAGCCACCCTGGCTCTATAGGTGGCGCGGAACACCAGACCCTAAAGTTCAAAGGAGGGTTTGATACGCTCAGGGTGGCGCATCGCGCCAGGCCCCAACCCATAAATCTACCAAATTTTCTTGCTCGTTTCTCACCCTAATTCGCCTAGAATCGAATGGTTCCTTCCCCAATCACTTGGATTCGATTACTTAACCTATCTTCACTCTAATATACTGAAAACAACACTCGAATTACTCAATTTCATCTCAAGAAATCATCAAAACCTCAACACAACAAGATTTAGAATGAACTTCAAGAACTCAACACGAACTCTAATTTTTAAACTTTAAGAATGGAAATTCACTGAAAATCATCATTGGTGTGTGGGTGAACTAAACCAACACTGTAGAATCTTACATACCGCTTAGGTATCAAACCATGGCATCCACGACATCATGCAAGAATCTTGATGAACGCTTCATCCTCTACTCTTGTCTCCTCTTTTCTCTTCTTTTCTTTTCTTGAATTCTCAACTACATCCTAGGCATATATTAGGATTATAAAAATAAACCTAATGGGATTATACACTTAAAACCTTACTAAAATTAAATTTAATTTGATTGGGTATGGAAAAGACCAAATTATCCCTTACTATTTTTCAGCTAACTTTCCTTAACTGGACAACCTAACTTCAATAGGTCAAATCTCACTCATCCAACTTGAAACATAGAAAACATGGTAACATTAGAAAGTTAATTCATAGATTTTTCCTATGGTATCTTATAGAACACCTAAGTCATTCTGTGATGCGAGTTATGACCATTTGAAATTGACCTAAACTCGTACTTAGCTTAACTCTCTATATTTCAAATTTTTGTTATTTCCAATTTAGTTACTTTTGATACTCAAGGTGCTACATATGTCACCTCACCTTAATACTTAAGAAATTTTTAATTCCTTGATAAAATTTCACTCACTACGATGAACGGTACGAGTCTTAGCTCAAAATATTTTTGAGGTGTTACACCTATTACCCCCTGAACATTTTTTTTTTGTAATTTTGTGCACCTTTTTTACTTACATGGCATCCAAATATATCTCATGCACCTCACTTGTGTGGAGTCACAAAGTGTCCCACATAATACAAAGGGTGTATAAAATTACAAAAGCAAAAGTTAGGGGGTAACAGGACCTTAGCTTAGTTAAGGTGTGTCTCTGAGATTTCAGTCATAGTATGGGGGGTAGTTGTGCATTTTCCCAACAAAAACAATAAAAATGTAAATAAATAAATAATGACAAATAGTTAAAAAAAAAAACACAATTAATCTAAACCAAAAGTCTTATTAATCGACAACAACATCAAAATTTAATATGCCCAAATGAAATTCTTCAAAATAACTAGAAAGTTGTTGTTGTTCAAACATAGAACCTAACGAAGGTTAGGTTCGATCATACGAAGAATATAATTCAACTTAGTTCAATTGCAATTATTTGTGTTCTTAGTCATATTATTTTCATTAAAAGGGGGATTCTGTAATCAAAAGTAGTCTTAGTATTATCATAAGTGATAAGTATAGTTTCATGTGATTTAAATGAATAAAAAATGGAACTAGGGTTATATGTTCCCCATGAACTCATAACTTACTAAGATCGAATAAAAGTAACCTTGTCAAGTACGTCATATGCAAGATCTTTAAGTTGATTATCACCAAGTGTATGGTTGCCTAAGTAGATGAATTTCACCCCACAACAAGGTTAGTCTATGTGTGTATACTTCACTAAAACTTACCTTGATCTCAAATTAGCTATCCCTAGGTAAGTTCCACCTATTAGATAAGGGTTGATAACCTCAACTCTGTTATGTAATTTCTATTCTTATTAGTTAACCCCCTGGTTAGGTAAGTAGGATAAGGTTAGTTCTAATGTAGTATTCTATTAAAAATCAATCAAAGCGACAGAAAGAGCAATACATGTGTGCACACCATTCAAAAATTACTATGTATCTATTTTGCTAAGTCTTCATGATTCTTACTATCCTAGGTGTGTATTTAGTTTCTCATGCTTGTATTATAAAAACAAATGATATATAAATATGCATAACCATACTTACAATATGAATGATAAAAATCTAGCATCCTGAAATGAATTTCAAAATTAAAGATTGATGTGTAAGAAATCTCCAAAATTCAAGAATAAACACAAAGGAGTTGTTCACTTCTACTTCCTGAATAAAAAACACATAACAATTTAAAAGAAACTCTAAGAAAAATATTTACAACCATAAAAATCCTACCTAAAATGATCAAGGAAAATTGAATTTTACATCTTTCACGATCCAATTTACAGACTCGTAGACACCTTTTGTAGATGAAAGATAATTATACAGTCTCTGAAATATTATTATGAATAAGAACTACATTTCATGGAAATATTTATGACATATAGTCACCTCTCGTATAAATGAGGCTTTTGTTCCCCTTCTCTGAATCAAAACCAATAATCAATTCTACGGATTGTACAAGTGTAACGATCCAAACTGTCATTACTTAGGAAGAGAAAAATGTCAGGAAAACTGGGCACATCATCCCGCCAGAGCAGGACAGATTCTACTAGGGCGGCGGCACTTCAACGGTACAGGGAGTGCCGGATCGGGATGGTCGGGACAGAACATAAATAATTTGAAGCCTTATTTTCTCTTTTTCCCCAAAACACCAAAAAGAGGTGATGATCACCGCAGAAACCCTCAAAAGTTTTCTATAGGCTTGGGAAAGAAGGAGGAATCCAAGTTTTACACCAAGAAACTATTCAACTTCCCCCACTCATTTCGACAAAGTTTCAGTCGTGTTTTCCCAAAATCCTTATGCTCAAGACGTTATGGACACGTTGTGGAAGTAAGGGAAGTGTCCATGCTACATTTTTTCTATCAAATCAAGCAACCTATATTCTTATTTTTTTAAAACTACCCCTAAGACATTTCTACCAAATCGATTAGAGTTATGCAACTGTAGCAAAGTAAGTAATGAAGTAATCAGAGTAAGGAACAAGAATATTACCGTAAAATTGAAGTTTAGAGCAAAGCGGTTGAGAGTATTTTTAAGTTTAGGAGGAAATGGGAAAAAATTTATTTTTACCCCTACTTATTGATTTTTGATCCCCCGCTACAATGGGAGTGGCCCCGCCATAGTGGCCCGCCTTAGCGGGAACCTTGCCGCTCAGGCGGGGCTCGCTATATAATTGGATATGTCTCTGTCTCCGTGTGTTGCTTCGTTCCCTTAACTTGTCCTTGAGTAAATACCCCTTCCATTATTAAAACATGGAAACACTATCCTTCGTGGATCCGTAGCAGGCTCGTTAGTTTAGAAGTACACCAAAAAGGGTTTGTGATTATCCCTTCGCCAGTCATTCAGGGACGAACAAGAAGTAAATTTTTATCTATTATAGTGACCGAAACTTTCATTATTTAGGAAGATAAAAACGTCAGGAGCATCACGACAGAGCAGGACATATTTCACTAAGGCAGTGGCACTCCAGCGAAATAGGGAGCGCTAGAATGGGATGGTTAGAGAAGAACATAAATGAAGCAAAGCCTAATTATTGTCTCTTTTTATCCAAAACACCAAAAAGAGGCGAGGATCACTCCAAAAACCCTCAAAAGGTTGCTCTAGGCTTGGGAAAGAAAGAAGAAGATATTTCTAGTTCAAGGATGATGATAGATTATGGATTCTCATCTAAATCTACCATCTTAAAGTCTAGAAACAAGGATTGGATCCATAATCTCATGTAGTTGCTTGGCACACAGGTAGGTAGGTTCATAAACTAAGTAGTCTTAAATTTGTATTAACCGTAGTATATTGTTAATTGACAGTAGAATTCATGTGTAGGCCTACGCTTACGGGAAAAAAGGATGATTGTGTATATACTATCATTTGTTGAGTAAGATGGACATTGTAGAAGGAAACCTTGTCTTGTGGAATAGGTTTATATGAATGTTTAGACTTTCTTTTGTATGATATATGTTGGTTGATTGCTATGTTTCATGCATGTGTGTATGTGCATAGGCAATTTGAATCAATCAAATGAATTAATGATGTGTGACACAATACATTCCATGAAGTAACACTTAATTGTATGATTTTGAGTATTGTTCATTGTGAAGTTGATTATGGTTATGGTTATGGTTGTTCTGACTAGATCGGGTGTCACGTTCCGATACATATATTGGATCAGGTGTACTTCGACACATATATTGGATCTGGTTTCATGTTTTGATTCACTAACATTTGGGTATGGGTTTATGAGAGAACCACTTGTGATTATTATGTTATTTCTAATTGTCATTGATGTTGGGAAATCGCATGTTTCTTCTAAGTTAATATTGAACTACGAATCTATTTTATGTGTTTTATTGTGCCAAAATTACTTGTTACATCTTGTGTTCGAAATAAGGACGGGGTGAGTGAGGACTGAGGGTTCGGGTATTGCTATTGGTTATTTAGAAAGGTGGTTGTGTTCTTAGTAGTGAGAAGTTTGGTGGTGTTACGATGCAAGGTTGTTAGCTTCTACTGTGGTATTGGGAATCGTGTTCAGAATGGATAGCGAGCTTTAATACAATATACCATGTGGTCCAAGGATGATTTGTGATGTAGAGGGTGCAAGGGTATGTCTTGAGGGGTTGACTGAATTGGTAGTGGTTGCAATTGGGGTCTTCTCTATGAGATAGAACGACTAAGTCATGATCGAGAATGGGACGAGTAAGTTGTTAGAGCCAAGTATACTAGTGGGATTTAAGGTTTTCGGGAATGGTAAGGTTAGAAGGATAAGGGTTGAAGTGTGTATGATTTTATTGCATGTTTTCTGCTAGTCAATTTTTTTATATTATGTGGTTGGTATCGGGTTGACTGATGATGTGTACCCGTACATATGGTTTCTAGCAATACTACATCTGTTAAGTCTTTTTGGCATAGTTTGGTTGCAGGGTAAGTGATGTTTTATAGTGAAGACAAAGACAATCTCCAAAAGCTTCTAGTTTTCCTTTCATGTGGTGGGAGTTGTGTCGTTGGTTACCAAATTTTATACATTGTAATCTTAGAAGCTTTTTACATGTTTAGAACAGATAATTGGGGGTATTTTTTATTGTGGAAACTTTTAATCTTGGTATGTTAAAAAACTCTTTAATTTATAAAAATCTTGTGAAATTCCTCGTATCTACAGTAATCAAGGGTTTTCGTACTTAGGTTTTAAAGTAGGTGCCCGCACGGCCCGATGGGTTGGGTCGTGACAACAAGTCTTTACGGGTCGAATAATTCACTCTCAAAACTCAAAGTTTTCTTTGTCAAGTTTCTACATATCTACTACGACTCGTGGATCAAACCACGATACATAGACTGGCTTGTAGGTGGCCAAAATATGTATGTATGTTGCACCTACTGCTCCACACTTAGCTTCTAAATCTTAATTTCTTACAAAACAACCGCGAAACACAACAAACCCACAACCATGCGCTAGAGAACTCACATAAATTCTATGTTTTAAGCATCATGTCGTATATTCATAACACATCAATATATGTACTCTTTTTCCTTCTTAAATTTTTCTAGTAAAATTATCATTGTTAGAAGAAAACTAACCAAAAAATAAAGTTTTGAGGCATGAAAAATTACTGTCTTTCAAGAGTTATTCTTTGAATGTTCTTTAGCGGATGACACACATTTTTATATCAGGATACAACCAAGCCTGAAACATATATGTAAATACCATAAATAACAAAATAACTAGCAACATCCTCATTCATACAAGTAAATAATCAAATTAAACTAGGACTAGAAACCACTATAACTAATAAATCCTAATTAAATATAAATATGTAAATACCATAAATAACTAATCCTAATAAATTTAGGATTTCTACTCCAACTTTAAATTATTATTTCCAACATTCTCCCGTAGTTCAAAGTTGTATACTCTTGTTTTTTCAATTATTGTCATTGTTGTTATTATCAAAACAATTAAAACAATCTATCTCAAAATAGATATATATATTAATGTTGCCTAAACTGTTGCATAACGTCAGTTATTACCAAATGTGATTATTCTTCTACTGTTATTTTCTCTTAAATTTGCATATGTTCCTTTTGTGATTAATACCTCTAATGACAATAACCGTTGGCAGCATCTTCCTAACAATATATATTTGATTGTATAGTGACCTTACAGATAACAAGTGAAAAAAATAATTTCTTCATCTTTTCTTCCTTCTATTGCTGAGTCTTCTCATTCTAAATATTTTGTTGTTCCTGCTCCTACTTTATACTAGAAGAGCTTGTTGAATCCTGGGGGATACACCTTGAGGATGAAATATCTTTAAGGAAAGTGACTTACACGCCTCAAGCTTCCAAGAATATCTTGGTGTTTTTTCGTGATTATACAACAAGATTTACAAAAATCTTAAGGATATATTATATTGTTGTCGTGAATCATGGAAAGAGCGCAACGTACAAGAATGGTGACGTGGTTGGATGGGCATATACTAATTGTGTTGACTAATCTTGGTTATTCGGTAAATTTTTTGATAATGGTGGTTCTATTTATATTATAGTTTCAACTTTAATTGTTTGCGCCAAATTACTCAACCTGTGGAATTATGCTGATAAGGTATGTAATTCTATGATTGTCTACTTTGTTGATAAAAAGAAAATTGGTTACAACTCCAAAGCTTCTTACCATTCTGAAAAGGATTGGGAAAACTGACAATCTTGATGAAGCAAAAATTAATTTGGAAAAACAGAGGATATTTTTGTTGCAGTCGTTTCTCAAGTATATATTGTATCCTATGTGAGTGACTGGGTGATATATTCTGGTGCTACTAGACATATTTGTGCTGATAAAAAAATTAATTTTGTGTCTTACACTTAAGTCAATAAAGGAGAACAACTTGTATATCTTGGTGATTCAAGTTTTTGAAAAAGGTAAAGTTCCTCTTAAACTCACATCTGGAAAATACTTAGTCTTAATTAAAGTAATACATGTTCCTAATATTCGAGCCAATTTGATTTCCATGGGTTTATTAGGAATGATTGGAGTGAAGGTTTTATTTGAGACTAATAAAGTCATTTTAACAAAAAACAGTGTTTTTGTGGGCAAAGGATATTGTAATCGTGGTTTATTTGTACTAAATGTTACAAATGAAAAGGCTAGTACTTCTGCTTATTTGCTTGATTCTTTTGATTTAATGCATGCTAGACTTGGACGTGTTAGTTTATCTTATATTAAGAAAACGCATTTTGACGGTCGTATTGATAATGTTAATTTTTCAAGTATTGATAATCGTAAAACTTGCGTTGAGGCTAAGCAATTTAAAAAGTCTCATGCTTCTACTTTTAAAAGAAACCAATTTATTAGATTAAGTGCATACCGATTTGGGAGACTTCAAACAAACTATCACTACATGTGGTAAAAGATATTATGTCACATTTATCAATGTTTTTTCTAGATTTACAAGAGTATATTTTGTTAAAGAATGAAAAAAGTCCCACATCAGTGGTTAATGAAATGGGTGGACTCTTGGGCAATCCTCCTTCCATTTGAGCTAGCTTTTAGGGTGTGAGTTAGGCCTAAGACCTAATTTCACATGGTGTCAAAGAAGGGTCCCTCTCACTGTCACGACCGGGGAACACCCCTTAGAAGTAACATGGCATACTTGACCTCTTGCAGGTCTTATACAAGCCCATAGTTATCATTCATCGCATTTTCATAGGTAAATTTAGCGGAAAATTTAAAACTTTCATAGCACATCATATGCTAGAACATCACTTCCATTATATATAAAATATCATAATACATAGTTAAAGACTCTAGTCTCTTTTTGCCATCTTAGACTCTACATCATTAGAGTAAACAAGCACATGTCCCATATACATAAAACATAAATAAGCTATTACATGACTTTAAACATAACTTGACATACGACATCTTTGAATCCTAAGAATTTCTTTTCTTGAGCTATGGAAATACATATCAAGCTCTTCACCATAGAGACAACATTTAAGCATCCATAACCTACACTTTGTGTAAAAAGGTAAAGAAGAATGTTGTTAATACAAGAATGTACTAAGTATGGCAACCATGCAAAAACATGCATTTAAAAGGGACATTTTACTTGAAACCATGCATCATGTATTTTTGTGAAAACTTTATAAAACTTAATGCAATAAGCATCATACAGTTACATACTTCATATAGGCATATAGCATAGTCATAATATCACATAAAATCACACATAGCATTTAAGTCACATTATAGTAACCTCCTTGCACTTTACAGTGAGTACTTTTCTCTTTAAAGTGAACTACATTTTCTTCTTATTTCCTTAACCTTCCAAGTAACCCTCTAGGGATACTTGGTGCAATATACAGATAATGTACCATTACACTATCCACACTCATGCATCATCTTAATACCACAAGGAAAGCATACATATATTCTTCTTAACTCAACGCATGCATTTATAGAAGTATAACATGCTCTAAGACACACTTAAGTCAAGACTTACAATATTATTACATTCAGCTACATTCAACTTGCACATATACTAACTTCACTTCACATAGACCATTATAAGACCTTACTCATAACCCCAATCAAATTCTACTAGTGCAATGTACATGTGAAGCCCCATAACCTTATACATACTTAATAAACCTATCATGAGACCACAAGCCTTAACAATTCACTTCATATGAAAACATAGAAAGTATTTACACTTCATTCACATTAAGTAATACCTTCACCATATAGTCACCAAGACTAACAATATGCACATAAGAAGAGACCTCATCATATAGACTCATACCATGCATTTCATCACAACAAGTAGACAACACTACAATGCCATGCATAAGGACATAAACATAATAACATACATTAGAAAACCTCCCTAGAACTCCCTTCAAGAGCTACTTGTGCAATACATAGGTGAAGTCTCATACCCTCACCTACACTAAGTAACTTACCTTAGGTTATCCTAGTTAGGTTCCAAGATTTACTTCCATTGTTCATTTTACTTTAGGGACCATGGGTGTTACATGGACTTTGGTGTTGTAGAGTCTTACACCAAGGGAAGGTGCTCTACTTAGCCAAAGTAGAACATTAAAAAATGCTAGCATACTAAGTGATATCACTTGATAGATCCTATGGGGCAAGCATAGTTGGTGGAACTTGGAGGCATATATGGAAACCCTATTTATACCTGTTGAGGCATTGTAGTTATCCACCTCATGAGAATTATTGTGAACCTACCTTACCACATTGGGAAGGGACACCCCTCATATTCAGATTCGCAAAAGTCAATCCAGCTGGAGGCCTATGGTGGAACTACGATGGACTCACAACCAGAAATGAGGAGGCTACAATTTTTAGAGGTAGAAACTTCTGGCCCATATCTGAAGCCGACGAAGACTCTGGAACAGGTTAAGAGACTGGAAAACAGGAAGATGCAAAGGGGGAAATCACTTGAATATATACCTCAAAGCTATACTCCATACATGAAATCCATGGAGAATTTTATCCGAGCTAACTGGGAAAATACACCTCAAATTCTGCTCACGATGAGGGTTACTTTGTATTCCGGTTTGATACTGAAGTAGAATGTGAACATATCCTTCAAGAGGATACACATTCCAAAATAAACCATTCACTCTACAAAAATGGGAATTGAACTTTGAAATTAACCCTAATTGTATCACCACAATTCCTTTTTGGGTTACTTTACCTGGGTTACCAGTGGGATACTGGTCAAAAGATGCTCTAAGTAAGGTCACTAGTGCGATTGGAAAACCTCTTCATATAGATAATTTTACAGCTGATATGACACGGATTTATTATGCGAGGATTTTTGTAGAGGTCGATGTGGCTCAACCTTTGCTAAACAACATTGATATCTCGACACCGTATAGGGAATTTCAACAATTAGTGGTGTACGATTGGCATCCTAAGTTCTGCTCCAGTTGTATGAAGTTTGGACATGAGATTTCACATTGTTGGAAGAAGACTGGTGGTGGTGTGATTGAAGAGGAACTTCAGAAAAAGAAAAGATGAAAAAAAAAGGAACACGATAACCTCAGCCCCCCGTGTGAAAAGTACGGCAGGATCAAGCTACAAGCGATGACAATAGGGTGGTTCAGACTACCCTTCCATTGATAGAAGATACAAAAATTGAGGATGAATCTAAGGAACCTGAACCAGAGGCAACATTTGGTTGCTTGATAAGATCGAATATCCCAATCCTTAATAGCTTTCAAAGCCTCGCCATTGAGGCATCCACAAGCACAGGCAACCCCAAGGGTTTTCATCCACCATGAGATTAGTTACGTGGAATATTTGGGGGCTAGACCAGCCCTTCAAATAGAATGAGGTTCGGCTCTTTCTGATTAATAATAAGGTGGACATGGTGGGACTCATTGAAACTAGTGTAAAAGAGAACAAGGCTCAAAACATTACAAATAAATTGGGTACTGACTGAAAACATTGTTGCAACTATCCATTGGGAAGGAATGGAACAATTTGGTTACTTTTGAGGAATTCAGCTCAAATACAAGTGGAGAAGCTAAGTTAGAAATTCATCCATTATTCTCTTAGTGATAGTGCTAGTGATTTAAAGAGTAAACTCATAGTTGTGTATGCCAAGAATGACAGTCCTAATAGAACTCAACATTGGTTAGAAATCATTGTGATGGGCAGGCTAATCCAAGAGTGTTGGATTATAGCGGGAGACTTTAACAATGTTCTATCATCAGGAGATAGGTTGGGTTCCCCTGTGTTGCCTGGTGAAACTCAAGACTTCAAAGATTGCATAGACACGTTAGAGCTTACAGCACTGAAAGACATAGGGTGTCATTATACATTTTGTAATAAACAACAGGGTAATAGTAGAGTTTACTCGAAAATAGATTGGGCGGTTGGTAACTGTCGCTGGATGACAACTCGAAAATAGTTGATTACCTAGGAGCTGGTATTTCTGATCATTACCCTATTCTTATATAAGTGTACCCTTCTCCTTATTCGAATCCTACGCCATCCAGGTTTTGGTAGGCTAGTTGATGAAAGTTGGCAGAAGTAGAGTCGATGGACAGCAATGGTACGATTGTGGCAAAAACTGAAATATCTAAAGTTAGGATTAAAGAATTTTAATTCATACATGGCATCTTATAGTCAGAAACTGATACAGGCAAGACAAGAGTTAGAAATTACTCAGAGCAACTTAGTTATATATCCTTTGTGTCCAAGAACAATAGAAAAGGAGAAACAACTGCTAGAAGAAATCAGGAAATGGAGTGATGTCGAGACTCTAGTTTTGCAACAAAAATCTAGAGCAAACTGGATAAAAAGTGGAGATGCTAATACAAAGTTTTTTCATGTTCAGGTGAAGATCAGAGAGAGCAAAAACTCCATTACTTCAGTTTATGATAATCAGGTACAAAGGTGCAGGACCCTCGAATGGTGGAAGCTGAATTTATTAGATTTTATTCAAAACTAATGGGAGCAAGAGCTGAAAATCTACCATGTCCTAATATTGCATTCATTAGAGAGGGGCCTTGTCTAACATATGAACAGAAGCATAGGCTAGTGGTCCCTGTAACTGAAGAAGAGATCATGCTTTCCATCAAGAGTATGTCGCCTGCTAAGTGTCCAGGGATTGATGGATTTCCAATTGAGTTTTTTGTGAAGAACTGGGCAGTAGTAAAACTTGATGTGGTTCAGTCTATCAAAGAATTCTTTCATACGGGTAAAATGCATAAATCCTTTAGTTGTACTTTCGTTACTCTTATCCCTAAAGGTCGTAATCCTGCACAGGTAAAAGACTACAGGCCTATAGCTTGTTGCACCACGTTGTATAAGATCATTACAAAAATCTTAACGAACAGAATGAAGCTAGTGGTTGATCGTGTAGTTAGTCATGCACAGTCTGCTTTCATAGAGGGGAGGAGTATTATTTATAATGTACTAATTAGTCATGAAATCCTTAAGTGGTACACTAGGAAACGGCTATCTCCTCGATGTGTTATGAAGGTAGACCTAAGGAAAGCTTATGATTACACTGAATGGTGCTTCTTAGAATCAATTATAACAGAATTAGGATTTCATTAATTATTCATACAGTGGGTTATGGCTTGCATTACTTCAGTAAGAAAGGCATCAGACAAGGGGACCCTATGTCTCCTTACCTTTTTGTGCTTGCTATGGAATACCTCCAAAGGGAACTCTATCAATTATACAAAATCATTGGTTTCCAGTATAATCCGAGGTGTAAAAGGTTGGGGATCACTAATGTTTGTTTTGCAGATGTCTTGTTGTTGTTTTGTAAAGCTGAGGTGAAGTCTATTCAGATGCTACGTGATGCTTTCACAAGATTTTCTAAATCTTCTAGACTACAGGCCAACACAGAAAAAAGTTGTATATATATGATTGGGGTGAAACCTAGGGTGAAACAGGAAATTCTTCGTCAGCTTGGCTATCAAAAGGTGAGCTACTGTTTAAATATTTGGGGGTTCCACTATCCTCAACGAGACTATCTGTTGCACAATATTTTATGATAGTTGAAAATATAACTGCAGGAATCAGGTGTTGGGCATCTAAATTGTTGTCCTATGCTGGACGAACTCAATTAATTAAATTAGTTATTTTTGACATTCAAACATATTGGGGACAAATTTTTCTATTGCCTAAAAGAATTTTGAAGATGATAGAGAGTATTTGTAGAACCTACTTATGGACAGGTAATAATCTGAATTCCAAGAAGGACTTAATATCTTGGGCAAAGTTATGTAGTCCTAAAGTTGCAGGCATCCACAACATAATAAATATGGCACTATGGGATCAAGCAGCTATTCTTAAACTACTGTGGGTTGTAACAAAAGAGAAGGAATGCTTGTGGATAAAATGGCTACATGTATATTATATGAAAGGGCAATCTGTGGAACTATGCTACATCTGAATTAATGCTACTTGAGTGTTGAGAAAGATTGTTCAGTTTTGGAAAATCATCTTGAATTCACAACACTTGCAATGTGATCTAAAGAGCAGGCTAGCACTGATGGTCCACAATGGTATATTCTCGATCAAAAATATGTACCTTAACAAACTCCATATTCACGAAAAGATGCCATGGAAAAGTATTGTTTTGCATCACATCATTCATTTGAGATTTAAATTCACTTGTTGGTTGGTTGCTTGGCAAAGACACGCTACAGCTGACAGACTGCTGAAAATTGGTATTCATGTCCCTATTGAGTGTAGCTTCTGTAATAATGCAATGGAGATTGTTGAACATTCGTTTTTTGATTGAACTATCACAAGGGATTTATGGGCACGTTCACTAATTTTGTTAGGCTTTAATAGATATTGATGGCTAGAAAGATGAACTACTTTGGGTTAATGCTCAAGCTAAAGGTACATATAGAAGGTGTGTTGGTTAGTTGTTGTTTCGTCACACTGGTAGCATTGCTCTAGAGGGAGAGAAATAGAATCTGATTAGGGTCAAGTTCATCAGGACAAGTTATTAAGAGAAATTGCCTATCATCTTCATATGAGATCTCAAACTCATCCAAGATGGAAAGTTGCTCTTACCTTGATAATTGGAATTCTGTAGGGATAGGCTGACACTACTCATAGTAGTTGTTGATTAGGTTCGAGATAGATTATTTTGATTCCTATACATAGCGTTTGTTATTATCTTATATAGTTAGTTGGACTAGTATAGATGGAAGTGGTTAGCACATTTGAGAAATAGGTGGTTTGCATCTATTTAGTTTTGTAATGATTCACTTTGGTTTTGAAACAAAAAAAATTCATTTACCAAAAAGAAAAAGCTAAGTTCCCTCTATTGAAAAGCCATTATTATCTTTATTTTATAAAATGTAGGCTTAGGAGAGTTAACTCCCCATATGCTTAGCCCATAGGCCATTGATAAGAGTTCATCAACCTAAATCATGTGAGAAGTCCTTTCACATGGACATAGCATATGTAAAGCACCATCTAATTTAGGGTATAGTTGAGAACACCTTTCAAGGCCCCTCCATTAACTACATCATCTTACATGTGTGTGTGTACATACATGTGACCAAACCTTTCACATAACACCTTTAAACCACAGATATTCATACTTCATTTCGTTCATGAATAAGAGTGTAGATGTAACTATATGAGAATCCTTTCATATAAACACATTTAGACACTATGCATATTCATACTTCAGCATATCATACACTTGACATCATAGCATAGAGGACATATTTATAACATGCTCATGCATTCATATTCATGCACATAAATTACCAAACCTAGGAACTATCCTATCAAGGCACACATGTGCAATGCATAGACAATGTCTCGTACCCTTGCCCACACTAGTACACCTATTAAGTCATCCTAGTTAAGGGATACATAACATACTTCATATACATATACTTTACATGCATAGTAGTAGATATTAGTGTATATGAGAATACCCTTTCATTAGACATCATGAATCTATACTACTTTGTAAGAATACATGGAGTGTGAGTGTGTGTACATTGGTCTAGATGATCACCTAATGTATATCAACAACACATTGAGGCATCCACCCTCTTAGGACCACAATGCACATTCAAGCATAGACCATACAACACATAATAGCATAGGATACAAGATCACTACAATACTTGCATTCAGGACTCCTAACCATAGCTATTCATACACTTACATAGGGGTACATAGGTAAGGGGTCATTAACCATTTATAGCTCATCAACGGTAGCACCTAAACCAACCCTAATATAGTCATTCACAACGTATTACATTAGCAATACAACCTAAATCACAACTAGAATGTAAACTAGGCATAAGCTTCACAGTTGGTGATCATCACCACCAGACCTCCATAATACAATTGCCTTCAAGGCCATGATTACATCACATATATAATGACAATAAAGTAAATACCGACACCATAAGTGGACCATACCACACAATGCCATAGAAGGCCAATTCTATCAACAATACTATAGAAAGTAGAGGGATAGAGCTATCTAACCAATTTATCAACCTTTGATCATCATTGATCAATACTCACAATACATCAATATTATCAATGTAGGGTAGTAGCTAAATGTACCTTATCATAAGAAAATCATGCTTCATCTATCCTAGAATTACGATCACATTATGTACATTGCATTATTCAATCTATAGAGGATAGGAGAACATAGATTAATCTTATAAAAACTCCCTTGCTTTGATCATAAATGATCAATACTTATAATTCATCAATAATTCATGCATATGGCAGTAGCTACAAGTTATTAACAAAATCAAAATCCACAATACAAATATCATAAGATCAAGATCACAGGGTATACACTACATCACCAATCAATAAAAGAACATAGGTTAATATCATTCAAACCTTTAAAAATTTATCCACATGGACCACTCATCAACAATTCACCATCAATATACATAATAGGTAGTGGATATAAGCAATTCAACATGCTAGAATCATAATTCAATCAACACATAATCTAGATCACAATGCCTATTATATAGGCTAATTTGAGAATTGGAGGAATGATGGGTTCACCATACAATTGGATTGAAATTCACTTTACAATCAGTAAATTACCATCAATTCATCTTGAGAATGCTTTTTAAAACGTTTTGAGAAACAACCCATGGCTATATTGAAAACTAGGAAGTTTGATCATGAACATTCATTGAAACATAGTAAACAGCTCTTTTGATGGAAGATTATCTAAAGATGAAGGATCATCATACCTTATTGTAGGAGAGAACAATGAAATCTTCATGAATAATCCATGGGAATCCAATCTCCAACTTGTTCTTGAGCTTCATCTCAATTGGAGGTTTTTAGAGAGGTTTCTTTTTTAAAGGGAAAAGTCTAATTTGAAGAATGAATTTGGGAATGGGTATTTGATCTTAATAACCAACTATATATACCCAAAAATAACTAAATAAATCGCGTAGGGTCAGGTTAGGACGTGGGGTGAATTTCCCATTCACCCCTTGATAAAATAGTGCGCATGGCAGCTTGTTGTAGGCCTCATTGACGCCAGCAACCTACGCCATGTAGGCCCATCGATGGGCCGTCCCGCTTGCCGTTGTTTGGGTCTGAGTCTTGGCATGGGTTTATTTTACTCCTAGGCTAAGTATGGAACGATGCCCACCCATCGAAGGGGCGTCAACACACCTACTGGCCGTCGTTTGCCAATCGTAGGTAGACACTACCAAGGAAGTGTCTAGGCACACTTTGGGTCCTCCTTGAGGGACTTCTGCGGGGCCTTTCAGGAGTCGTACCCAGAAGTTTCCAATGTAAATAAATTCATTAACATGGAAAGTACCTTCCATACCAGTTTGAGCATCAACTAACACTCACAACACATCAAAACACAAGGGGCACTCAAGTACGTCCAAGAGCTAACTTTCCAACGTCTTGGACATTCTTGGACGTTTGACTTCCAAATGATTTCAAATCAAACAAGCATATGTAAAACACTTGTTTAACATATTTAAAACCTTTTTAGACACATGTGAGGCTATATACATCTTAACTCATTTTGGGGGTCTTACAATATCCCTCACTTGGGAACATTCGTCCTCGAATGACACTTGGGACACTTTAAACACAACAAGGACTTTACTGACCCATAGAGCAGTTCATAAAATCCATAACATCATCACATAGAATTCAATGCACCATATTACAAGGAACACCAACCTCCAAGCCACTTAGCACTCAATGCAACACAAGCAAGCACAAACTTTTATTCACTCACTTCTAATATGCATCAAACACAAGGCATCACTCAAGTTCATAGGAAGAACATCCTTCTCCTAATCATAACATGGTTTTTACATTTCAGTTATTTAAGATTTCATTATGCAACCATATTTAAGTGACACTTAGGAAGATTTAACATCACTCAAGAAGGAATTAGGCACTCATACTTCAATACACATAGCTTGAGTCAAGTGAATCAACAAGGACCTTTATTAATTAGACCTAGTGCCATGAAGGTCATACTCAACCATACCATGCTTAGTTATGTCCATAGAGGAATGTCCTTCTTCTCAACACACTTATATGTCTCATGAGCCCTTACCAAGCAAGGCACAAAGGTCAATTCACTGTAAAAATGACAATTTCTCAACTTTTAACCATAGCATGCTCAAACTTTCTTCCTAGTGAAGTCAAAATGGTCAATCACACGACACACATTACAACAGTAGGAAGTCATTTCACAAAATTTCAATTTCTAGCATAACACTAGCCTTCATAAGCAAGATCAATTTGGGAAGAATCTCAAAATTTATAGGAGCACACAAAGACACTAACTAGACATGCCTTCACTTTTCAAGAGTGAGCCTACATCCATACTTCCCAAACCATAAAAGCCACTTAATTTTCAAAAGACTCATCATTTTTCATTTTCAGAAGACTCAACTGTTTCATTAATGGCTTAAAGCACCACATATTATAAGTGAAATCAAAATTCTTCTTACATTAAATCATGAAGTTAAATGCACAACCAACATATCAAGATGCACAATCAACATGAGAAAGCAATAATATGATCAAAAACCATTTTTCATGCAAGTTAGAACTTTCAAAACATGCATAACATAGTGTCATTTAAGGCATACTTAACATATGGAGAACATGCAACTCATACTTTCATGAAAGATTCCCATTATGAACAAGCTATTAGAAACTCTTTAATTCAAGCTCAAGTAAGAATAGAAGGACAAGATAGAAATATCAACAACCTTACTACTCACACCATCCCCCACATAGGGAAAACCCATTTAAGAGCAACTTGACTCAACTATCATTATTCCTCTAGTCCTAACACCTAAAGGAAATCCATAAAATTCAAGATAGGTCATACTACCCAACCACATAAAGTCTCAACTATACCATGAACATCAAGGATCATAAAACCATAGGGGAAACAATAGAGGAGACTTAGCCATAAGGCCTCTTTCTTTTCTTACATAACTAATGTAAGGTAACTTCTAGGTCATTCAAACCCATATCATCACCCTACAAGGTAATCACACTACCTTCACTTCTAGGATCAAGTCTATACAAAAGACTCCAATCTATGTAAGGCAACCATGAAGGTTCACACATATAAACAAAGGGAAACATTTGAACCATTACACATACATAAGAGCAACATCATCTTTAGTTATTTACCACATTCTTCAAGCATTTCAAGTCTAAACCATATCATAAGACTATCATCATGCAAACACATCAAGCAACTTCTAATCCAAAAAAGAAGTTCAATTCAACTATAATAATATCTTTAATAAGCTTTAACCATATCGTAGTATAAATCTTCACCTAACATGTTATTTCACATAGATCTCATATATAGCCCTAAGGGCATCACATCATTAAAACATTCCAAAATTCACCTTTACACATCCTCATCAAACCATAAAACCAAGATAAGTATCAAAACTCACCTTTTCTCCCTCAAGCATAGGGATACCATCTCATCCTAACAATCACATCTAAGAGACCCCCGGACAAGAAAACATAAGAGAGAGATCTTATAGAGTTAAGTTCTATGGCACGACATGAGAATGATGAAGAAGGGAAACTCTATCTTCCTATATCCTCTCGCTCATAGATGTGTCGCGACTCACCACCGATGATCGAGACTCTACTAGACATGGAAATATGAGACTTTGGACCCTAAAACCACTTTTCACAAACCTCATGCTCTGGTACCACGTTTGTCATGACCTGGGAGCACCCCCTAGAAGTAACATGGCGTACTTGACCTCTAGGAGGTCTTATACAAGCCCATAGTTATCATTCATCGCATTTTCATAGGTAAATTTAGCGAAAACTTTAAAACATTCATAGCACATCACATGCTAGAACAACAATTCTATTATATATAAAAAAATTATAATACATAGTCAAAGACTCTAGTCTCTTTTGGCCATCTAACACTGAACATCATTAGAGTAAATAGGGACACGGCCCATATATATAAAATACAGCTAAACTATTACATGAATTTAAACATCACTTGACATAGGACATCCTTGAATCTTAAGGATTCCTTTCCTTGAGCTTGGGAAACACATATCAAGCTCTTAACCATAGATACAACCTTTAAAAATCCATAACCTACACTTTGTGTAAAACGATACAGAAAAATAATGTCAGTAAAAGAATGCACTGAGTATGGAAACCATGCAAAAACATGCATTTAAAAGGGACATTTTACTTGAAAACATGCATCATGTATTTTTGTGAAAACTTTATAAAACTTGATGCAATAAGCATAATACAATTCACATACTTCATATAGGCATATACCATAATTATAATATCACATAAAATCACATATAGAATTTAAATCATATTTGGAGTCACATTATGGTAACCTCGTTGCACTTTACAGTGAGTACTTTTCTCTTTACAGTGAACTACCTTTTCTATTTATTTCCTTAACCTTCCAAGTAATCCACTAGTGATACTTGGTGCAATGTATAGATAATGTACCATTACACTATCCACACTCAAGCATCACCTTAAGACCACAAGGAAATCATACATATAGTCTTCTTAACTCAACACATGCATTTATAGAAGTATAACATACTCTAAGACACACTTAAGTCAAGACTTACAATCATTACAGTAAGTTACATTCAACTTGCACATATACTAACTTCACTTCACATAGACCATTATAAGACCTTACTCATAACCCCAATCTAAGTCTACTAGTGCAATGTACATGTGAAGCTCCATAACCTCACACATACTTAGTAAACCTATCATGAGACCATAAGCCTAAACAATTCACTTCATACAACAACATAGAAAGTATCAACACTTTATTTAGATTAAGTAATACCTTCATCATATAGTCACCAATACTAACATTAAGCACATAAGAATATACTTCATCATATAGATTCATACCAAGCATTTCATCAAAACAAGTAGACAACACTACAATGTCATGCATAAGCACATAAACATAATCACATACATTAGAACACCTCTGTAGAACTTCCATCAAGAGCTACTTGTGCAATGCATAGGTGAAGTCTCATACCCTCACCTACACTAAGTAACTTACCTTAGGTTATCCTAGTTAGGGTCCAAGATTTACTTCCATTGTTCATTTTACTTTAGGGAAACTATAGCCTTAACGGACACTAAGACCATGGGTGCAACACGGAATTTGGTGTTGTAGAGCCTTACACCAAGGGAAGGTGCTCTACTTAGCCAAAGTAGAACATTTTACACATGCTAGCATACTAAGTGATGTCACTTGCTAGATCCTATGGGCAAGCATAGTTTATGGAACTTGGAGGCATATATGGAAACCCTATTTATACATATTGAGGCATTGTAGTTATCCACCTCATGAGAATTATAGTGAACCTACCTTCTCAAATTGGGAAGGTACACCCCTCATATTCAAGTTCTCTCGGTGCAAAGCTAAGTTCCCTTTATTGAAAAGTCATTATTATCTTTATTTTATAAAATGTAGGCTTAGGAGAGTTAACTCCTTATATTCTTAGCTCATAGTTCATAGAGTTCATTAACCTAAATCATGTGAGAAGTCCTTTCACATGGACATAGCATATGTAAAGCACCATCTAATTTAGGGTATAATTGAGAACACCTTTCAAGACCCCTCCATTGACTAGATCATCTTACATGTGTGTGTGTACATATACGTGAGAAAACCTTTCACATAACACCTTTAGACCACACATATTCATACTTCATTTCATTCATGTATAAGAGTGTAGATGTAAATACATGAGAAATCCTTTCATATAAACACATTTAGACACTATGCATGTTCATACTTCAACATATCATACACTTGACATCATAGCATAGAGGACATACTTATAACATGCTCATGCATTCATATTTATGCACATAAATCACCAAACATAGGAACTATCCTATCAAGGCACACATGTGCAATGCATAGACAAGGTCCTATACCCTTGCCCACACTATTACACCAATCAATTCATCCTAGTTAAGGGATACATAACATAATTCATAGACATATACTTTACATTCATAGTAGTAGACATTAGTTCATATAAGAATAGGCTTTCATTCGACACTATGAATCTATTATACTTTGAAAGCGTACATGGAGTGTGAGTGTTTATGTACATTGGTCTATATGATCACCTAATGGCTATCAAAAACACATTGAGGCAGCCACCATCTTAGGACCACAATGCACATTCAAGCATAGACCATACAACACATAATGCATAGGAGATAAGATCACTGTAATACTTGCATTCAAGACTCCTAACCATAGCTAGTCATACACTCACATAGAGGTACATAGGTAAGGGGTTATTAACCATTTATATCTCATCAATGGAATCACCTAAACCAACCCTAACATAGTCATTCACATACGTATTACATTAGCAATACAAACTAAATCACAACTAGAATGGAAACTAGGCATAAGCTTCACATTTGGTGATCATCACCACCACACCTCCATAATACAATTGCCTTCAAGGTCATGATCACATGAAATTATAATGACAATAAAGTAAACACCGTCACCATAAGTGTACCATACCACACAATGTCATACAAGGCCAATTCTATCAACAATACTATAGAAAGTAGAGGGATAGAGCTATCTTACCAATTCATCAACCTTTGATCATCATTGATCAATACTCACAATCCATCAATATTACCAATATAGGGAAGTATCTTAATGTATCTTGTCATAAACAAAATCATGTTTCATCTATCCTAGAATTAAGATCAAATTATGTACATTGCATTATCAATCTATAAAGGAAAGGAGAACGTATATTAATCTTACCAAAATTCTCTTGCTTTGATCATCAATGATCAATACTCATAATTCATCAATAATTCATGTATATGGAAGTAGCTACAAGTATACTAACATAATCAAAATCCACAATTCAATTATAATAAGATCAAGATCACATGGTATACACTACATCACCAATCAATAAAAGAACATAGGCTAATCTCATACAAACCTTCCAAACTTTATCCACATGGATCACTCATCAACAATTCACTATCGATATACATAATAGGCTGTGGATATAAGCAATTCAACATGCTAGAATCATAATTCAATGAACACATAATCTAGATCATAATGCTCATAACATAGGCTAATATTAGAATTGGAGGGAACATGGGTTCATCATGCAATTGGATTAAAATTCACTTCACAATCAGTACATTATCATCAATTCATCATGAGAAAGCTTTTGAAAACGTTTTGAGAAAGAACCCATGGCTAGATTGAAAACTAGGAAGTTTGATCATGAACTTTCATTGAAAACATTGGAAAGAGCTCTTTAGATGGAAAATTATCTAAAGCTGAAGGATCACCATACCTTATTGTAGGAAAGAACCACGAAATCTTCATGAATAATCCATGGGAATCCAAGCTCCAAGTTGTTCTTGAGCTTCATCTCCAATGGAGGTTTCTAGAGAGGTTTCTTTTTAAGAGGAAAAAGTCTAATTCAAATAATGAATTTCGCAATGGGTATTTGATCTTAATAACCAACTAAATATACCCAAAAATAGTTAAATAAACCGCCTAGGGTAAGGTTAGGTCATGGGGTGAATTTCCCATTCACCCCTTGATAAAATAGTGCGCCTCGCAGCTTGTTGCTGGCTTCATCGACGCCAGCAACCTAGGCCCGGTAGGCCTATCGACGGGCCATCCTTCTGGCCGTCGTTTGGGTCTGAGGCTTGGCATTGATTTCTTTGACTCGTAGGCTAAGTATGGAATGACTCCCACCATCGACGGGGCGTCGACACACTTACTGGCCGTCGTTTGCCAGTCGTAGGTAGACACTACCAAGGCAGTGTTTAGGCAGACTTTGGGTCCTTCTTGAGGGCCTTTTGCGGGGCCCTTGGAGAGTCATACCCGGATGTTTCCAACGTAAATACATCCATTAACATGTCAAGGACCTTTCATACCAGTTTGAGCATCAACCAACTCTCGCAACATCAAAACATGCTAGGCACACCCAAGTACGTCCAGAGACTAACTTTGTCTTGGACGTTCTTGGACGTTTGAATTCCAAATGAATTCAAATAAAACATACATACTGTAAAATATTTACTTAAACCCTTTTTAGACACATGTCAGGCTCTATACACCTTAACTCATTTTGGGGGTCTTACACTCACTCGATGTTGGAACCTCCAAAAATCAAAATTGTCGACGCACCAGATGCTAAGCACAGGGCACGAGGTGGGGTGTTAAAGAATGACAAAAGTTCCAAATTGGTGGTTAATGAGATGGGTGGAATCTTGGACAATCCTCCTTCCTTTGAGATAGCTTTTGGGGTATGAGTTAGGTCTAAGACCTAATTTCATATATTTGTTAAGAAAAAGACGAGGCTTTTGAAACGTTTTTATTATATAAATCAGAAGTAGAAAATCAATAGAATTCCTTATAAGAAAAACGGAAGAACCCCTTATGAGTTATGGAAGGGCTATCCTGAAATAATTGAATGTGTGGAGGTGTCTTGCCAAAGTTGTGTTGCCTGACCCTAAGAAAAGAAAAATTCCGTCCAAGACTTATAATTGTATGTTCATTGATTATGCTAATAATAGTGTTGCTTATAGATTTTGTGTTATTAATAGTGATGTGATTGAATACAATACTATATTTGAAACTAAAAATGTCGAATTTTCTGAACATATATTTTCTTTAAAACGTGATAATATCTCTCATGAATCTACTTTTCTAAAGAAAAATAATTTTTGTGTTCCAAATTTTCAAAATGTTTTTGAAAGTGAGGAATCGTGGAGACGTAAAAGATCAAGGATAGAAAAATCTTTTGGTAATGATTTTTATACTTATATTGTTAATAATAATCCTTTAACCTTTCCTAAAGCAATTTCTTCTCCTTATGTACCTCATTGGAAAGAAGCTCTTAAATCAAAAATAAGTTCCATTTTACAAAATAATACTTGGTAGTTAGTTGATTTACCCCCGGGAACTAAACCCATTGGCTGTAAATGGATTTTTAAAAGAAAATATTTTCCTATTGGTTCTATTAATTAGTTAAAAACTAGACTTTTTGCTAAAGGATTTACTCAAAAACAAAATATTGATTATTTTGATACTTATGCTCTTGTGACTACAATTTCCTTTATTCGTGTTTTCTTTTCTTTGACATCTATTCATAAATTATTTGTTCGTCAAATGGATGTCAAAACTGCATTTTTAAATGGTGATTCAGAAAAAGAAATATATATGGACCAATTTCAGGTTGTGTAGTCAAAGGTCAAGAAAATAAAGTTTGTAAATTAATCAAATTTTTATCTAGTATAAAACAATTTCCCAAGCAATGGAATGAGAAATTTGATCAAGTTTTATTAAGCAGTAACTTTACATCTGTTGAAGTAGATAAATGTGTTTATACAAAGTTTATTTATGGTCATTGTGTAATTATATGTCTTTATGTGGATGACATACTTATTTCTAGTTCCAGTCTAGATTTCATACTTATGACCAGAACTTTTTTGTCTTCTAATTTTGACATGAAAGACATGGGAGAAGCAAGTGTTATTTTGGATATGAAAATAATTAGAGATAATGATGATTTAATTTTATTTCAAGGACATTATATGGGAAAAAATTTTAAAAAGTTTGAAAATTTTGATGTGGTACCTGTGAGCACTCTTGTTGATGTTAATAATCAATTGAAAAAGAATCTTGGAGAAGCTATTTCTCAAAATAAATGTTCTCAAATAATTGGTAGTTTAATGCATTTGAGGGAGAACTATAACATGGAAATCAGCCAAACAGAAAATAATTGCTAGATCGACTATGGAATCTGAATTTGTTGCATTAGAGTTGGTTGTAAATGAGGTAGAGTGGTTGAGAAACTTCTTAGCGTGTATTCCGATTGGAATAAAATCAACACCTTTTGTATCAATACATTTTGATTGCCAAGCAGCAATAATTGTAGCAAAACATAAATCTTTCAATGAAAAAATAAACATATACGTTAGGAACATAACGTGATAAAGCATATGCTAAGAGATGGAATAATTTTCATAAACTATGTGAAGTCAGAAATGAATTTGGTCAATCCTCTGACTAAACCTTTGCAAAGGAGAGTGTTATTTGAAACATCGAGAGGATTGGGACTTTCAACTGAGAAAATCGACAATGATGGATATGTGATTGGAGATTCCATGAATTAGATTCATATGGGTAATAACAACTCATTAGTTAATTATAAGGTGCACTATAAAATCTGTCTCTTTCTATAGTGTGTGGTTATAAAGGATGAGTACTACAAGGCAAAGTGAGATTGATTAAAATCTTAATCCAATTCATATCCTTTATAGGTGGTGTATTGCTCTACATAATACACTTTATGAATGGACCTATATGAGTGTGGAGGTGGGCCGCTCCTATGAAATTGTAACAAATTTCTAGAGCATTCATGTATACCAGGCACGCGCATAGCTGATTAGCGCAAAATCGCAATGATTAACAAATTATGTGGAGGTATGCTGTGATAGATAAGACACTCCACTTACAAAATAACTTTTGGTTCATAGAAGTCCTAAACTTCTCCAATTGTTTTGTAAGTTTAATATTATTTAATCAAGAACTGGCTCAGAGTCCAAGAGACTCAACATTCAACGCATTATTCTCATTGACAAAACTCATCAAAAGTTCATTTGAGATATGTGAGGGATTGTTATCAAAACAATTAAAACAATCTATCTCAAAATGAATATATATTAATGTGTCCTAAACCATTGCATTACGTCAGTTATTACCAAATGTGATTGTTCCTTCTACTGTCATTTCCTATTAAATTAACATTAATTCCTTTTGTTATTAATGCCTTTAATGAAAATAACCTTAGCAGCCTCTTCCTAACAATATATATTGGTCATATAGTGACCTTACAGATAACAAATGAAAAAAAATAATTTTTTCATCTCTTCTTCCTTCTTCTTCCTTCTATTGCTGAGTTGTATTATTCTAAATACTTTGTTGTTCCTGCTTCTAATTTATACTAGCAGAGCTAGTTGAATCCTGGGGGATACACCTTGAGGGTGAAATATCCTTAAGGATCGTGACTTACACGCCTCAAGCTTTCGAGAATATCCTAGTGTTTTCGCGATTATACAACATTATTTACAACAATTGTTAAATTGGAAAACATCTCTTCAATCTTCAATTGTTGGAGTTCTTCTCTTTTATATTCAACTAGTTAACATGTTCGCGCTTCGCGCGATTCTAACAACTATTTTAAAAATAATTTCTTTTATAAATTAGCACGTACTAAAAATAAAGAAATATGATCAATACTTGGTAAAAGCTATAAAATATTTATAATAATTGTTTCAATTTATAAGATATTATTTTTGTATTATTTTGTTAGGGTGAAACCAACATTTATTATATATTGAAAAAAAAATGCTAACTTAATTTTCTGCTTAATTTTCTATTTGCCGTGGGTCATCAAATGAAACATAAATAGTCTGTCCTCCTCGTTTTTTAAAAGTATGGATGCTTATTTTTATATAATGAACTACTGAACTTAGACCTTTTTAAATATAGTTCTTCAATATGATTTATTTAACAAAAAACATACTTGTTAGGTACATAATCTTTAATAAAATTCTTTATTTTTTAAAAAAATTGTGCAAGTTAAAATATAAAAATCAACCAAAAGCATGTCAATAGTAATACAAAGGAAAGAATGACTAACTATTTTAATCAAATAAAATATAAATATAAAAAATTCTAATAATAAAATTGAAAAGCAATCAATATTAATATTTCAACAAACAACTCAATATAAATTATAGTCATTTTTATTTGTTATAATTATGAAAGAATAATTATACAAATAATAAATAGTGAATATTTTAACTCTTGAGGAGTTACAAAACTCAATAAATGTGTAATTATTTAGAGAAAATCACAATTTAAATAATGACAAAAAAAGCAAACAATGAGGGAAAAGAATAAGTAGGACTTTTAGTATATAAGAGTTTCAGCTATTTTTTGTTTTTATATCATATTAAAATTATTTATAATTTTTTTTCGTCTTCACACAAATTTAAAAAGTTTATCTTTATTTACTCAATATAGTTCACTAAAATAATACTTCAATTCATTTTAGTGTATATTTTGTATGTTTTGTTGTGGTCATTTTATTTAATTTCTAAGAAATTAGAAAATAAAAAATATATATATTTCATTATTTTAGTACAATACTTTAAAAATCCTGAGTTTTAATAAATAATACATACTCCCTCTATTTCAAAATAAGTCAAACTGTTGAGCCTTTTTTCATAATTCAAAATAAGTGTATTGTTCCAAGTTTAGGAGAGTGTCAAAAAAATTTTCCATTTTTGCCCTCACTTACAATGTTAAATAATTATAAAAGAAATGAATTTTAAATACAGACTATGTACATAAAGTCATCATGAAAATAAATTATTTATTTTTAAGTTATTTAGAGCGCTCATTTATGACATAGATAAATGACTTAATTTTGAGTAAATTTAATATATGATGTAAAGTAAAGAAAAATGGAAAGAAGTCTTAGAAAGAGAGATAAAGAATTAAGTAAAAAGGAATTGAGGAGACAAGTTTATTTAGCCAAAAATATAAATAGATAAAAAGAATTGTAAGTCGTGAGATGGATCAACCCCCTAATAAAAAGAACAAAGCAACATAGTAGTATTTCTTTATTAATTTAAACAAAATTAGAGTATGTCTTGTCACCAAAAATATACAACCACAAATAAAGAAAAAACATATGCTTCCATGAAAATGTTCTACGTGCAAATCTTGAATAGTTGATATGCAAATGATAGACTAAAATCTAAATCCATTATATTTTGGGAAAACTAAATATATAAAGAAGTTGAGGAGATATGTCATTTAAGTAGAAAAAGTGAATGAACAAAAGTTTTTGTAATTTATGAGATGTAATTAGTTGTAATAAACATTATAATTTTTTTTAGTTATCAAACAAATTAATTAATGAAGAGAGTAAACTCATTTTTTCAGTTTCATAATTAACTTACACAAATATCAATTTTCTCTATAACTTAAGAAAATATATTCATTGTAATTGGATATTGGCAGAACAAACATGATTATTCTAAAAAATTTCATTAAATTATAAGAACTAAATGTTTTGTAAAATTTGAGTCCCACAATCATATATATAGAGACTAATTTTACACAAGTGTTAACAAATACGAAATAAAAACTTAACGGAGGGGATCTAATCTACTTTTTAGTCAATTCAAAATTCACAAAAGAAAGAAATGTGTTATATCATCTAAATTATAATGAAAAGAAGCGGATAAAGCAAAACAAAAATGATGAAATATTCTTGATAGAGAAATTATGGCATATTAACATGTTATATACATAATATATATCGATATAGAATATGGATTATATATCCAAAAGACAAAAGTTTATATATATAAAGAAAATATCAAAAGTTTTCTTTAAGCAAAAAAATAATCCGTGGAAGATCATGTTGCCGTTAATAAAAAAAAAGTGTGCTTTGTAATATAATGTTGTTCTTGAAGGGTACATATCTTGATGGATAAATAATCAATTGAAAAACTATATAAGCAACAATAAGTGCAACTATATTTGTACGTAAATTATTGAAACTTCTACTTATTTAAATTTTACTCTAGCCAACTCCTGATGAATCTCCCAACGCCGTTAAATTTTCTTCTTCATATTAATGACCTGTAGCAAATTAATTTTTGATCATCTCTTTTTACGAATCTTACACCACCTTTAAATTTTCCTCTTCATCTTGATAAACTTTTGTTTGACTATTTCAAAAAAATATATCTATAATCTTCATAAAAGTTGAAAAAAAAAAGATTAACAATATGAAGTTGGAGAAAATAGAATTGGATATAAAACAAGACCATGGACAATTGTTATTTATAGATGAGAATTAAGTAGAAGGAAGTTGAGAAGACATCTTATTTAATTAGATAATTCAAATAGATGGAGGTTTTTTTTGTAACTTTCATGTGATATAATTATATGTAATGAATATGATTGTATTTATTAACTTTTTTAATAAATTGATTAATGAAAAACATGAACGAAAAAACTCAAGAAAAAAAAAGAGAGAAAAAAGATAAATAGTTTTCTAGGTCATTGAGAGGTGTCACGTCACCTTGTTTATATCTAGCTTTTTATATATATATATTTTTTGTATTTAATTAAGTAATATACATTTTATATAAATTAAATAATAATGATAAAATACTTAAATATTTAAAAAAAATTGTAATTGTAATTAGAAGAAGGACAAAAAATTAAAAAAATATTTTTTTATTAATAATAGAAATTAGAGAGGTATGAATTATGAATAATTTTTTTTTGTAGGTTGGCATGTGAAGAGTTTTTGTTGTAAATGTTATTCCATTAATATAATACTTATTGTACTAAATTAAATAATGACTTTTGCAATAAAATATTTAATTAAAATAAGAAAGAAAAGCCAAGAAAATGAAAAAAAAAAAAAGATAAATACACGTGGAGATCATATAGAGGTGCCACATCACCTTGTTTATGATTCTCCTTTATATTATATTAAGATTAAGATTGTTGGAGTAATTATTTTCACTCTTTCAATTGTTGGATTATTTCTCTTCAATTTACATTTATTTTTTCTTGGTTGTGTTGGAGCATATTCTCTTCAACTTTCAAGTGTTGGAGCATTTTCTTTCCAACTCACGATACTATTTTTTTTTTGTTGTGTTGGAGCACTTTCTCTCCAACTTATGATATTTTTTCTCTTGGTTGTATTAGAGCACTTCTTTTCCACTTTCAAGGTTGATTCCCTTTCCACCAACATCTTTTCTTTTTGTTTTTAATTTTTGTGTTTGAGCACTCTCTCTCCAACTCTCGTTAATGTGCTTTCTGTCAGCTCCATTTCTTTTTGTGTTTTTTTACTTTCTTCTAAATTTTAATTTAGAGAAGAGTTTCTTCCTCTTGTGCTTGGAATCACTTCTTTAAATCAACAATACTTTTATAAGTCTTTCCGCCTAGCATGTTCTTTTCATGCATATACTATTCGTCCAACTTTTTTCAACATGATCATTGGCCAAACTGGCAGCATATATGGTATTAGGTATGTAGCAAGAATTAATGGGAAATGGAGGGAAGATGAAAATATAGGATCTTGAAAAGTTGGGAACTTGAAAAGTCCTCTTATGCTTTAGTGAAAAGGTATTTGTCCCTCATCGGTGGTGGAAAGAAAAAAATAGAAGAGTCTACTAATTATTAAAAGGGTCGGAGAGAGGGACCCCCCTCGCGCCGTCGTCATCGTCGCTCGGCTCGGCTTCGGCTTCGGCTTTGAAAAATAATCGAGAGTATTTTTTGGACAAAGTTTATTCTAATTATTTAATTAATTGATTATTTAGTTAACTAAATTAAATTAAATGGACAAAATATTTTCAATTAATTAGTTGATAACATAAATGTTTTCAATTATTTAGTTGAGATTAACCGAAATGCTTCAATTTTTTAGTTGATTAACCCGACCCGCCTTGGATCCGTGCAACCCGTTTTATTTAGAATTTTTCCCGATTTTATTTAAATTTCCCACTTTTTAGAAATGACTGTTATAAAAGGTTGCAACTTTCAGAAAAAGTCAGGACTGTTTGAAAGGTTGCAACTTTCAGGAAAAGTCAGGACTGTTTGAAAGGTTGCAAACTTTCATTAATAGTCGTGTGAATTCTGAAAGGGTTGCAACTTTAGGAACATGTTCCTCTTGCCTATAAATATCATTCATTCTTCAAAATATATCTTTACGAACTTTTCTAATTTCTTCTTTTTCTTCTGCACAAAGTTTCTTCGTGTACTTTACTGTTATTGAGTGGTTCGCTGATACCAGAGTTTTGGATACCAATACGCTGGTGGTTGAGATCATTCTACCTTAGGAGGACTTATTCCAAATTAAACCTCGAATACTAGAGGGAAATAATTTCCTTAAGGAGACGTTGTGCATTCAGTGGGCTTGATCTTTTTTTTCTTATTTTTCAGATTATGTTACGTTTACATATTTTAGTTTTTTTCTGAATTAGTTTTCTTTTCATCTCTCTTACTGTTTCATTAAACTTTTGTAACTTCGTGTTTCTGCAAAGTTTTGTTGGAATCAGTAATTTTATTCTTTCAAACACATATTGGTAACAATCATAAGGAAATTATTATTTTATTTTAATTTGTGTTTCTGGTAGAGACAAAAACCTTCATGGTTTTTACTCCTTTATGTCTGCAATTTTAAGTTATTGTTTACTAAGACTGTATCAATTTTTGTTTACCAAAGTGTGGGGGTTATAAAAACCTTCACGATTTTAAAGTGCGGGGGTTTTCTAGCCAAGGTAGATGTTTCTTTATCCAAAAGGGTGAAAATTGGACCCAAAATGGTAGATTGTGTATTTATTGAATATGCTTTGAACAGTAAGGCTTGCCGATTTTTGGTTCACAAATTTGATAATCCTGAGATTCATGTTAATATGATAATTGAGTCAGATAAATGCAGAGCTCTTTGAACACATTTATCCATATAAGGTGAATGTGAGTCGAAAAGTGAAAAACCTAAACGACCACGGGAAGAATCAACGGAAAATACACTACCTCGTGAGGATCCTAGGCATAGCACTCGCCAACGGAAACTCACTACTTTCGGATGAGATTTTGTGGCACTGTTGCTTGAAAATGAGCCTCAAGCATTTAAAGCAGATATGTCTTCGGCTGAGTCAACTTATTGGAAAGAAGCTATCAGTAGTGAGATCGAATCAATTTTAAGTAATCATACTTGGGAATTGGTTGATATTTCTCCAGGAAATAAACATTTAGGATCAAAGTGGATCTTTAAAAGGAAAATAAAAACTGATGGAACTATTGACAAATATAAGTTCTGACTTGTAGTCAAAGGATACAGATAAAAGAAGGTATGGACTATTTTGACACATACTCTCCAGTAACAAGGATAACATTATTTAGGATGTTAATAGCACTGGCAACTGTGATCTTAAAATCCACCAAATGGATGTAAAGACAGCCTTCTTAAATGAAGAGTTGGAGGAAGAAATTTACATGAAACAACCTGAAGGGTTTGTAGTTTCTTATAAGGAAGAGAAAGTGTGCAGACTTGTGAATTCGCTTTATTGGCTTAGGCAAGCAACCGAAGAATGGAATGCTAAATTTGACCAAACAATGTTGGCAAATGGATTCAAGATTAACAAATGTGATAAGTGTGTTTACATTAAAAAACATTCTGAATCATGAAGTCATTATTTGTCTGTATGACATGTTAATAATGAGTAAAGATATTGATGATATAAATTCTACTAAGCACATTTTGTCTAGCAAGTTCGATATGAAGGACTTAAGAGTTGCTGATTTAATCTTAGGGATCATGATTCTCATAACTCCTCAGGGATTAGCATTATCTCAATCACGTTATATTGAAAAGTGTTGGATAAGTTCAAATACTTGAATTTCAATGTTATCAAAACTCCAATTGATTTAACTTTTACATTTCAGAAGAATAAAGGTGAAAGTGACTCTCAATTAGAATATGTTGGAGTGTTGGGAAGTTTGATGTATATTATGAATTGTATGCGATCAGATATAGCATGTGCTATTAGCAAACTGAGTCAATTCCCTAATAATTCGAATCAAACTCACTGGATGGCAATGAAACGTGTGTTGGGGTATTCGAAACATACACAACACTATGATTTGCAACATAATAAATATCCTGTTGTGTTTTGAAGGATATAGTGATACAAATTGGATCACCGGGTCAAATGAAGTAAAATTCACAAGTGATATTGTGTTTACACTTGGTGGAGGAGAAGTCTTTTGGAAATCGTCCAAACAAACATGTATCACTCGCTTCACAATGAAATCTGAATTTATTACTTCAGATAAGGCTGGTGAAAAAATTGAATGGCTCCGAAATTTCCTAGAGGATATTTCACTTTGGCCCAAACCTGTGGGACCTATTAGCATACATTCCGATAGTCAAGCAGCAATAGGTAGGGCAGGGAGTGTCATGTACAACGGTCAGTCTCGTCATATATGATGGAGACATAACACCGTAAGACAACTGCTCTCTAGTGGAATTATCATAATTGACTATGTGAAGTCAAGCAATAATATATCAAATCCACTAACAAAAGGCCTAGTGAGAGAGGCAGTTGAAAGATCATCCAAGGAAATGGGTTTACGGCTTGGGACAAGTCAGCATGGCGGTAACTCTATCTAGCAGACTGGAGATCCCAAGAGCTAGATTCAAGGAGAAAACAAAGTTGTGACTGACGAATCGACATTGTCAATCAACTAAATTCATTTTCATGATGAAGACAATGTTCAGGAACAAGGTTAAGACTTTAAGTCTTGTTAATGAGTTAATAAAGTTAAGGCTTTTAATGATTTGCTAAATTTGACAGATTTGACCAAATAGTGTATCTACAAGATGACACGGTTAGAAATCACCTATGTGAGTGTGAGGTGTAAGTCGCTTCAAAGAGAATTTTATGTCAAAAGACTATTCTCTATACACTCATGAAACGAGGAGGTGTTCATGGTTGAAACGAACACAACCATAAGAATCATAAACAGTATAGGATTAATTGTGTGACATGTGGTTGTCTAGGTATACACCAAAGCTCGATGGTTCAAAGATATCGCGTCTATCGATTAACCGAGTATATCCGACACATGTTCACTACGGAAAGTCCAAGGGAAAACCTACTTATCCAGAGACAATTAATCATTGCCTGTAAAGTACACATTCGTCTGTGCAATCCTATGTTATAACCATTCCCCATTAATGTGGGGGATTGTTGGGTATATAGCAATAATTAATGGGAAATGGAGGGAAGATGAAAAGAGAGGAACTTGAAAAGTTGAAAACTTGAAGAGTTAGGAACTTGTAAAGTCCTCTTATACTTTTGTGAAAAGACATTTGTCGGGTGGAAAGAAAAATAGGAGAGTTTAAATATAGAACACTTCTATTAATTGTTAAAAGAGTTGAAAGAAGGATCCCCCTCGCGCCGCTGTCGTCGTCGTTCGTCGGCTCGACTTTGGCTTTGGAAAATTGATTGAGAGATTATTCTTTGGACAAAGTTTATTTTAATTATTTATTTAATTAATTAAATTAAATGGCCAAAATGTTTTCAATTAATTAGTTGATAACAAAAATATTTTCAATTATTTAGTTGAGATTAACCAAAACGTTTCAATTTGTTAGTTGATTAACCCGACCCGACTCGGATCTATGCGACCTGTTTAATTTAAAATCTTTCCCGATTTTATTTAAATTTTCCACCGTTTGAAAATGACTATTTTGAAAGGTTGCAACTTTCAAGTTCAGTCAGGACTGTTTAAAAGGTTACAAACTTTCATTAATGGTCGTGTGAATTCTGAAAGGGTTGCAACCTTTCGGAACTTTTTCCTCTTGCCTATAAATACCATTCATTCTTCAGAATTTTTCCTTACAAATGTTTCTGATTTCTTCTTCTTCTGCACAAAGTTTCTTCGTGTACTTTACTACAGTTGAGTGGTTCACTGACATCAGAGTTTTGGGTATCAATACACTGGTGGTTGAGATCATTCTATTCTGGGAGTACATATTCCAAATCAAACCTCGGATACTAGAGGGGAATAATTTTCGTAAGGAGACACTATGCATTCAGTGGGCTTGATCTTTTTAAATTCTTATTTTCATATTGTGGTACATTTACAGATTGTAGTTTTTTCTGAATTAATTTATGTTCTTCTCTCTTACTGGTTCATTAAACTTTGGTAACTTTGTGTTTCTGCAAAATCTTGTTGGAATCAGTATTTTTTCAAACAAATATTGGCAACATATGGGTCATAGCCGCCCGCCAACAGTGGAACTTTATGATCTTCTACCAGGATCGTATAAACTCTGATTCCAATTTAAAAGAAAATATTTTATTTAAAAATCAAAAGTTCTTGAATCTTACTTCAAGTTATATCTATTATGTGTACTTTCTATATATTAAAAATAACTAGCAACATCCCTATTTATAAAATCAGAAATCAAATAAACTAGAGTCAGGAATTACTATACTAACAAATCCTAATTAAACATAAATATATAAAGACCATAAATAAAAAATCCTAATAAACTTAGAACTCCTACTTCAACTTTGAATTATTATTTCAATAGAATGCGCTACTTCTGGGAATGTTTCGTATTGATAAAACTTAAGAGATGACTTTTATAACAGTCATTTTCTTTCATGAACATTTGACTTTCTATAATAGTCATATTTTTTCATGAACATATGACTTTTCATAATATTTGTGTTCTTTAATGAACAAATGATTTTTCATAATAATCATGTTCTTTTATGAACAAATGACTTTCATGAAAAAGTCACTCTTTTTTGAACAACTACAATCTTTAGTTGCTCCCATTTTGAAAAGACAAAAATTTTGTTGCTCCTTACCTGAACGTACAAACTTTTGTTGCTCTCTATCTGAACATACAAAACTTTTTGTTTCATATATGTTTCAATATTAAATTCAAAATTTAAATAAACTTGTTCAAAATAAATTACAAAAGATAATCTTTAAACTTAATTAAAGATATGATTCATGCCCAAACTCCATGTCCAAGTCCATGTCATTTAGATATATATTGTTAAATATATATAATTATACCTAATCTATTAAGTATAGTTAAAAGGACCTAAAAAATGGTTTCTCCCATCAATGTTGAAATTTTTCCTTTATATTACAACTATCCTAATAATTTATTAATGAACATGTAAGGGGGATTTTCGTAAATATATTATATTGTAGATGTTGCTATACATTTTTTTTAGATACGCTTGCAAGAAGACAGATCGACTGAATAAGCTTGCAACCAAATAGATAGCTAGTTTTCATCTTTTGGAAAGTCTTCTGGTTGCTTCCTGAAAAATCTTAGCATCAAATTCGTTCTTCTATAACTAAAAAACTAACTCAATTTATTTACAACAACTTATAGAAAAAATAAACTCTCTCTCTCCTCAAATTTCTTTTGCTATATATTTTTATTGTTTTGATATTTTAATACAGTTTCATAACAATTTTTACTTTAATATCTTAACTTTTAGATTTTAAAAATATACTCTTCTTGAATAAGACCGAGAGAAAAGTTGAATTTCCGAAGATGAAAAGACCATCATCAACTAATATGCTATGTAGACTTTTTTCTTTTATTAAATAAAAATGAAACGCCGTCATTTGTGTAATTGGATTATATATCATATCCATTCATTCTTAATATTCTATGAATTATGATTATAACACCTATAAACTATTATACTCCATATTTTAATGTCTTACTTTCCCAAATGATTATTGATGATACTAGACATCAGAGTTGTGCCAAGACCCTTTCAATATATATTAGTCGCTTTGTCCCAATATATGTGATAAATAAAATTTAAAGTGTCAATCAATTTTTTTAATTATTTATATATATCTTAAATTGTTAGCTATTATAATTTATAATAATTTTAATATAATTTTTAGATAATATATGCATATATCATTTTTGTATCACAATTTATAGGATATACATAAAATTTTAAATTTCAATCAATTTACTTTATGCCTTTCAAATATTTCAATTTGTCAATTTCTGTGACTTAAATTATTTTTCACATCATTTCAAATAAGATATGTTACTTTAGTGTCTCAATTTATGTGACGCTAATACAATTTTGACAGTCAATTTATTTCTTTTGTATTTCAAAATTTTAAATTGTTAATTATTGTCTTTTATAGTGCTTTTTAGTCATTATAACACTACAGCAAACATGATCAGTAGCGGCATTTAATTCTTAATTATCGTTAAATATATATTTTTAGCGGCAATTATTACTATTTGTATATGTCCCTAAAGTCTTTACCGATATTAGTTCTAATGGCACTTAACTAATGCCGATAAAGATTTAAGCACTCTTCATTAGTGCCAATATTTAATGTCGCTAAAAATTATTTTTACTGTAGTGTAAATGATATATATTTCTTCCTTTGTCCAAAGATACATGACCTCGCAAAATTTTAAAAGTTGATCAATTTTTGTACATCTTTTGATATAAGTTGCTAATAATTATAACTTCTAGTACTTTTCATGAAATTATAAAATATATAACATACCGAAAAAGAAATGTAAGAAAAACAACATAAAATGAAAAAGGTACAGAACTTCTAGCCTTTTTAAGAAAAAAATTGTCCAAATTGTCTAGGAAGCATGTCAACGACCATGCCAAGAGAATTATTTATAAAAAGAATGTCTATTGAAATTTTTATAATTGTAAAATATATAGATAGATAGATAGATATAAAAGAGCTCGTGTTGTGTACGGGCCTAATAAATTATTTTTTATAGTAATTAATTATATTTTTATAATATTTGAAATTATTTCATATTTGTATGTGCTTATTTTTTACTTTTGCATCTCAATTTTTCATGTTTTATTTTTAATAATAAATTTCTTATTTCAATAGTAAATTATATATCAATTAATATAAAAATCAAAATAACATTATTTAAGCTAATCATTAATTTAGTAATGCTTTTGAGTAACTAATTTAATAATATATTTTAATAAAAATGAAATAGAATTAAGTTTTGATAAACATGTGAAAGTACTTTTTGGTTACAATCAAATGAATGACATAAAGCAAAGAAAACATGTACCGTCATTACCATTTGGGAGTTAATACCTCAGATGGTCACTCAACTATGCACTCTTCTCTCAGAAAGTTACTCAACTTTCAATTTTCACTCAAAAGTCACTCAATTATGCACTTCTTTCTCAGAAAGTCACTCAACTTTGAATTTTAACTCAAAAGTCACTCAACTATCCACTATTTCCTCAGAAAGTCACTCAATCTATTAAATTGTTCTTTTAATTAAAATTTGTTGATATTAATTATTTATATAACAAACCAAAATTTTAAAAAAATAAAAATACCATTTAAACCATTTAGTGATCCACCCACCTAACCCGACCCATTAAAAAATGTGATATGACCCATTTTATTTTGTCTTTAATCCTAATTCAAGGTTTAAAGAGAGGGAATAATTTAGGATTAAAGACAAAATAAAATGGGTCATATCATATTTTTTAATGGGTCGGGTTAGGTGGGTGGATCACTAAATGGTTTAATTTATTTTTTAAAATTTTTGATTTGTTATATAAATAATTAATATCAACAAATTTTAATTAAAAAATAATTTAATAGATTGAGTGACTTTCTGAGGAAAGAGTGAATAGTTGAGTGACTTTTGAGTTAAAATTTAAAATTGAGTGACTTTCTGAGAAAGAAGTGCACAGTTGAGTGACTTTTGAGTGAAAATTGAAAATTGAGTGACTTTCTGAAAGAAGAGTGCATAGTTGAGTGACCATCTGAGGTATTAACTCTACCATTTGGCAACAATAAATTAGCTTTTGAGAGATTTTAAGTCTGTGACACGATACATGTAAAAATCGTAAATATGACACAAGTCAACAAAAGGTGGAAGGATAAAATAGGAAAGATCGAAATGTAATTATGGAAAGTTACATAAGATTTTTTTTAGCCTATCAAATTTTTTCATTACAATCTGGTTCAAATTTTTCAAATGTCAAATCAAATTATTTGTGTCGAATTTTTGAATTTATAAATTAAATCAAATTAATAAAATTTGTATTTTTTAACTTTGGATTTTTTAAAATTTTCGAGTTTTTTCGATAAAATATTCATACGAACATATAATTTTCTTATACTTCAAATATTTCTTTAGTCCTACCAAAATATAACTATCTAAGTAATTTCGCAAGAAAATAACAAAAAATATGATATGATTAATGACACTAAAATATCCAATAGAAAAATAATAATAAAATGCATAAAACAAATATTGCAACTATATTATAATTTAAAGTACTAAATCATGCTAAAATAAGTTAACTAAGTATTAGTTACATGACTAAATATTAAAAGAAAGTAAAATTCGATCATGTATTTTAATTGTTTAAATCTATGTAAAACTAAAAAATAAATATTCAATATTATTGTCGGATAAAGATCCGGTCAAGTAAAATTAGGTTAAGTAATGTTCATGGCTTTATAGATTCATGTCATGTGAACTATATAATAATTTATGGTTGAGATTCATTTAAATTATATACTCATTAATTATAATAATAAAAACAACAAAGTTGTCAACTTTTTTGTTATTTAAAATTATCAAATAAAGCAATTAAGTGTATCCAAACTAATATTTTCAAGGAAAAAAAATTAAGATTGACGGAAATATGCAAACTTTCTGACTTTTACCCGATAAACTTGTTCAGGAGTAATTTCACACATGCTTTCTCCAAATTTTGAAGTAATCTCCAAGAATAGATCAAATTATAAAACATAATTGAGTTCTAAATAATAATTTAACATGATAATACATTTTTTTAAAAAATACTTAATTGGAGGTTTTCAAATAATTATAAAAATATATTTATTCAGATTTTTCAAAAGATATCGGATTCTTTAAAATTAGTGTAATATAAAAAATCCAAAACAAGTACGAGGTTTGACAGGTAAAAAATTCGGGAAGTCCACATATTTCTGTCAGTCTTATTTTTTTCTTTAAAATATTAGTTAGGGTACACTTAATTATTTTATTTGATAGTATTAAAAAAATTGACGTTTTTGTTCTTTTTATTTTTAAGATAAATATATAATTTAAATCAACTTTAACCATAAATTATTACACAGTTCACATGGCATGAATCTATAAGGTCATTGAACATTACTTGACCTAATTATACTTGACCGGATTTTTATACATTATTGTCATTCTTAGTGTTGAATTATTTTTCTTTTTGCATTAGTATTAATTTGATTTTTATTTAAACTTTATTATAATTACCAACATGTATGGATTATAATCTTTATTATATCATTAAGAATTCTAACTTCCAAACATGAAATAAATATATTAAAAGATAAAAAGTATAAAAAAAAGTATAAGAGACATTTAAAAAGTATATCAAAGTAAGTATTTTTACTTATAAAATAAAATTTTAAAATATATATATATATATATATATATATAAAGCAGAAACATTGGCCAGCTGATGTGGCATAGCTAAAAAACCAGCATTTCAATTTTCCTTTTTTCCTCATCTTCTTTTTTTATATTTTTTACTAATTATTTCTACATAAATTATATTATTAAATAAATTGTAACCGAACCCATAAATTCTTCTTTTTTCAAAACGGCTATCCTCACTAATTATACTATCTACTTTTTCAAGCCGGCTGCTTCCACGATCTTTCAATTATTTTGACAATTCAAGTTGTCATTTCATACATGTGCTATATATAAGCATTTTTTTCTTTTCAATTTTATTTCATATAATCTAAGGATTATGTATATGTATTTATATATTTCTTATCATTGTTTATTACATGTATTTTCATTGTAAGAATTTCATTTTGATTTATAATTTTATGATTTTTTTACATTGTTCCATCTAAATATGTTTATAGATGGTCATTTAAAATGATCACCACATATCTTTCCAACTATTACAAATATATTGCTGGAAGATTGAATTTAAGTGATATTAAATTATGAGGGGAAATTGCTTTTGATTTTCGATGAGATGGTCATAGAAAAATTATGTGAGCTGCTTCAAAAAGATTGTTGCAAAAAGAATTTTTGTAAGGTATGACTGCTTTGAATTTGATGACCCTATTAGAGGTTTGATTAGGAACATGAACGGATAATAGAGCATATTGTCTACGTAAGTGTAAAGGCATCCATCAAATTACGATAAAATTTTTAGGTGTTCTTAGTACATGTTTTAGTAGGTTATTTTATTGGTGGTGCAACTGGTACTTACTTGTGAATATATTTGATACAGGAAGTTCTAGCATCTTTTTAGAGTGGACGCAATTCATCTGTTTACACAATAAATAAAGAGGACAATATTCAATAGATTTTTATATATTTCACTTATATATATATAAATATATATATATA
>NC_028646.1:14288072-14310572 GCF_001406875.1 Solanum pennellii | reverse complement strand
CGGGTTATTCCATCAAATTTTTAGAAGTAAAAGAACTTAAATAAAAATATTTAATATCATGGCGATACATTTATACAGAACTTCTACCCTGAGCACACGCAATGGAACCGTAGAGAATCAAGTGAAATCCAATCCATGAAATAATTTGTTCTATTTCAACGTCGTTGTGGTAAAGGTCGTATTGCCAGAGGAATCATTATCGCCAAGCATAGAGGTGGAGGTCATAAGAGTCTATGTCATAAAATTGATTTTCTACGGAATGAAAAAGGCATATATGGTAGAATCGTAACCGTTGAAAATGACCTAATCAAAATGCATACATTTGTCTCATAAACTATGGGGATGGTGAGAAGATATATATTTTACATTCCAGAGGTGCTATAATTGTAGATACCATTGTTTCTGGTACAAAAGTTCCTTTTAAAAATGGGAAATGCCCTACCTTTGAGGGCGGTTTGAACTATTAATTTACCTAATTGGAAATAAACGATTATGTTTAGGACAAAACCTAGAAATCAATCACTTATCCAATTTGAGTACCTCTGCATGATAGACTTCAACAAAAAACTGAAGAATAACGGCAGGAAGTGATTCAGCTCATTAGTTCCTCATATAAAATTATTGACTCTAGAGATATATTAATACAGAGAAGACAAAATTGTTTCAAGCACCGACAAAACTAGAAGCACTACTTCTTTCAAAGCGAGGAGGACAATTTATTCACATCTCATTTGATGGTTAGAGGAGGATTGAAATTCAAGCAATGGGAATTATAAAGATTCCCCGGGGAAAAAAATAAAGATGTCTCCTACGTTACCCATATTATGTTGAAGTATCGACGTAATTTCATATAGTCATTCGGTCTGAATGCTACATGAAGAACATAAACCAGATGACGAAACGGGAAGACTCAAGATGTAGAAGATTAGAACATGAGTGATTCGACAGATTTGGATTCATATATATATCCACCCATATGGTACTTCATTCTACGATATATATAAGATCCATATGTATAGATATCATCATCTACATCTAGAAAGTCATATGCTTTGTGAGAAGCTTGTACAGTTTGGGAAGGGGTTATGATTGATAAAAAGAAGAAGGCTTCAATCGATATTCCCTAAGGCACAACCATACATTATATAGAAATCACACTTGGAAAGGGTGGACAATTAGCTACAGCAATGGGTGCTATAACGAAACTGATTGGAAAAGAGTGGAAATCGGCCACATTAAAATTACCTTCTTGGGAGGTCCGTTTAATATCCAAAGACTGCTCACCAACATTTGGAAAAGTGGGGAATATTGGGGTGTACCAAATTTTTTTGGATACAGCCGGATCAAAGTGTTTGCTAGGTAAGCGTCCTGTAGTAAGAGGAGTAGTTATGAACCCTGTATACCATTCCATGGGGGTGGTGAAGGGAGAGCACCAATTGGTAGAAAAAATCCCACAACCCCTTAGGGTTATCGTGCACATGGAAGAAGAAGTAGAAAAAGGAATAAATATGGGGATAATTTGATTCTTCGTCGTCGTAGTAAATAAGAGAGAAAATAAAATTTAATTATTCATTTTTATAAAAACTCTATAAAAAATAGGAGTAAACTTGTGACTCATTAACTAAAAACAAACCTTTGTAGTCAATCATTTATAAAAAAATTGATAAGCTTAATATGTCTAATATCTCATATTTATGAATGATGAGCAAACAACGAGAATTGAACCCGTGCATGGTGGATTCAAAATCCAATGCTTTCATCCACTTTGCTACATCTTCCCCTCTCGCCTACTTATATTACATTTTTACATTATTTAAATTCGAAAACAAAAGATTCAAGTTCGAATATTTCTATTCTCTCTTATTTCAATGATATTGTTATTTTTTTAATATTTCAAAGATAAGAATATGAAGTCAAAATTGTATTTTTTGCGAAATGAAATAAAAAAGATATAGTAACTTAGCAACAAGAGGAACACATTATATTTCTACAATTTTAAATAAATACAAAATAAAAATAGAATACTCAATCATGAATAAATGCAGGCAAATACCCTCTCTTTTTGTTTTTTCGATAATGTAAACAAAAAAGTCTATGTCAGTAAGATACTAGGAAATGAATAAAGAAAAAAAAAGGAGCAATAGCACCCTCTTGACACAACAAGAAAATGATTATTGCTCCTTTCTTTTCAAAACCTCCTATATAGGCTGGGATCTTATCCATTTGTAGATGGAGCTTCGATTGAAGCTAGGTCTAGAGGGAAGTTATGAGCATTTTGTTCATGCATAACTACCATACCAAGGTTAGCACAATTGATGATATCAGCCCAAGTGTTAATTACACGACCCTGACTGTCAACTATAGATTGGTTGAAATTGAAACCATTTAGGTTGAAAGCCATAGTGCTGATACCAAAAAGGGCAAATCCAGATACCTACTACAGGCCAAACATCTGGGAAGAAGTGTAACGAATGAGATTTGTTGAAACTAGCATATTAGAAGATCAATAAGCAAAAATAACCATGAGAGGCTACGATATTATAAGTTTCTTCCTCTTGACCGAATTTGTAACCTTCATTAGGAGATTCATTTTCTATGGTTTCCCTAATCAAAGTAGAAGTTACCAAGGAATCATACATAGCACTGAATAGGGAGCCGCCGATACCCCAGCTACGCCTAACATGTGAATATGTGTGAATAAGGATGTTGTGTTCAACCTGGAATACAATCATGTATCTAGAGTACTTCATTTAATTCTTATGCAGTATTGCGCTTTGGCAGCATTTATCATGCACTTCTAGTACCTGATACACTTGAAGAATCTTTCCCCTTCTTTGGTTATGTCTAGAAAAATTGAAATAAAATGACCATAATTTTAGGTATTTACATAATCTTGTTAGTTATAGGTTTTTTTCTTCTAATATTCAAGACTCTTTATTTTGAGGGCGTATATGAAACCTGGGCTCCGGGAAGGGGAGATGTAAGCAAAATTACCAACTTGACCATTAGCCCAAGTATCATATTTGGTTATGTAGTAAAATCCCCTTTTTGAGGAGAAGGGTGGATTGTTAGTGTGGGCGATTTAGAAGATATAATCAGAGGACATGTATAATTAGGTTCCATTTGTATACTTGGTGGGATCTTGCATATCTTAACCAAACCCTTTGCATGGGCTCGACGCGCACTTGTATGGTCTAGGGAGGCTTACTTATCTTATAGTTAGGGGCTTTATCCTTCTTTGGTTTCATTGCTTATTGTTTTGTCTGAATCAATAATACCGCTTATCCTAGTGAATTTTACTGTCCTACTGGACTAGAAGCTTCACAATCTCAAGCATTTATTTTTCTAGTTAGAGACCAACATCTTGGGGCTAACGTGGAATTCGCTCAAGGACCTACTTGCTTAGGTAAATATCTAATGCATTCCCCAACTGGACAAGTCATTTTTGGAGGAGAAACTATGCGTTTTTGGGATCTGCGTTCTCCATGGTTAGAACTTCTAAGTGCTCCAAATGGTTTAGACTTGAGTAGGTCGGAAAAAGATATGCAGCCTTGGCAGGAACGACGTTCCACGGAATATAATACTCATGCTCCTTTAGGTTCTTCAAATTTCGTGGGTGGTGTAGCAACCGAGATCAATGTAGTCAATTGTGTCTCTCCTAGAAGTTGGTTAGCTACCTCTCATTTTGTTCTAGGATTCTTCTAGTTTGTCGGTCATTTGGTGCACCCAGGAAGGGCTCGTGCAGCTGCAACAGGATTTGAAAAAGGAATTGATCGGGACTTTGACCCCGTTCTTTCCATGAGCCCTCTTAATTGATATGAGACAGTAGATCCAATGCTTGACTGAAGTAAAAATTACTTTAATTAATCATACATATTGGAATTAGCTTAAGTAATCCTTTTTTTCAACTCATTTATTTTATCTAATTTATATCTAATATATTTTCTGGCTTGCCTAGGTTTGATAGTCGAGCCGTTCACTTTTCTTTTGGATAGAAAATTGGGCAAAATCACTGCATAAAAAAATCTATTCAATTAGCAAAAAAAGGAGAGAGAGAGAGATTCGAACCCTCAATAGATCTTTGTTCAAAACTATACCGATTTTCAAGACTAGGCTATAAACCACTCAGACATCTCTTCGAAAAACTATTTTTAATTTTATTCCTCCGAATAGAACATGGCTATGGGGGTCAATACCCCCGCTATCTGTAGAATGATATCAGGTGTGAATCCACTGGTCGATCTATCTATCAGAATATAGATATATGATCTAGCATGTCCATTTGTGAAATAAAAAAGAGAACTCCATTTCCCCCCACCCCACTCCATGTACGAATAGAGTGCGAAAGGGGGAGTAGTAATAAGTCATATAGAATCAATGGATTCATGATAAAGAAAAATCCCTCAATGACATATTTTATCACAATTAACCGTGACCCGCATTCAGGAAAAGAATTGCAATAGCTAAGTGGTGATGGGCAATATAAGTCAGCCACAAACCCCTAGTAACTTGATCTAATCCTCCACGAAAAGTATGAAAGTCTACATATTTTGACCAATTTTTTCACATTCGGGTTTACTCCCTAGATTTAGCCGGCGTCGTCGTCCTTTTCAAGAACTAAGACTAGCCTCTTAGTCTCATGTCATTACATTCATAGGTTGAAAAATGCGAAAAAATTTAAAACTTTCATTATCACTACTTGGAGGTTTACATAGACCTCTACATACACATAATATATATTCATATCGAGTATACATAGACCCTTCGTATAGGAAGGTTACATAGCCTTCTACTTTTATTGCACATACATATACGTAAAATATAGAATTGTCTCAATGAGTGTCTCATCTCATACCATCTAAATGATTATCACAATATGGGCATAGCCCTTACATCAATCCAACAAGACCACATATAGGTCATACAAAAGTATAGTACTCAATTTAAAAGGAACGAAATGAAAGAGTCATTAAGCTCATAACAAGTCCGTAAGCTAGATGATGGTATTGCCCTCGGAAGTTTAGGACATACCCCACTTGGATGAAAGGAAGAATCCAAGCCTTCAACAATGTCGCCTTCCAAACTCTTCAACGACCGGAACCTAAAATGTTTGGGAAAAGGGAAGAAAATAGGGTTAGTACTCCACATGTACTAAGTATGAGACCTTATGCACATACACAAGCAAAACATGCTAAAAAGGGCTTTTTATCAAAACATGCCAAATTACCCCTTTAGGGGCCTAATGTAAAGTCAACTAAGTCATATCAACCAACCAAACATGCTTACTATCTCAACAAGTACTACTTATCCCAACATACTTGAAACCATGATTTACTACAACCCTAACGTCAAGGAATAATATCACAAGATCCCCATAACCTTACTCAATCAAGTATCCCCAAAAAGAAAACATGAACAATGTCCAACTTTATATATCATAGCATTTATGTTTACATTTCATCATATATTAACATTACAACCCAAGGCATATTTATAGAATGAACTAATCAACATATAGTATCAACAATGTTCCATGGTCATCATGTATAATTCATATATTATCATAACATGAACATATATAAGAACCTCCTCTTAAGACTCCCCTCAAGGCTAACTAGTGCAATATTTAGGTAGAGTCCCATACCCCTACCTAGACTAAGCTAGACCCCTTAGGTCATCCGAGTTAGAGTTCAAGTCCTTTAATTCGTTTTACCTTTTGGAAACATCTTGCCTTAACTTACATAGACCACATGAGCTAGTGTGGAATCCAGTGTCATAAAACCCTACAACGAAAGAAGCCTGACTACTTACCAAAGGTAGTACAAAAACATGAAATATAGCAACTACGTGGATCCACTAGCTAGTATTCTTATGGGGGCACATAGTTCAAGAACTAAGAGATATAGTTGGGACCCTCTTTATGCGCCACACATTTTTGTCTCCAATATCAAGAGTAATGTAGTGTTCCTACCTTCCCTATGTGGGAAGGGACACTCCTCAATCTATTTCACTCGGTGCCAAGCTAGAGTCCCTTTTTGAAATGTCTTTAAGCGTTTAATTATTAATCATAACTTAATTTAGGCTATAGGGTCTACCCCTTGTGTAATCATCATCATCAATAGTTCAATAAGAATTGTATGAGTATAAGTCCTTTCATCACAATTCATATAAGTGATTTAACACATTAGCATTTCATAGCATATTACAGCACACTGATAGTTTTCGTCATCCTTATATCACATACACCTTAATTAACCTCACAATATATTCAAGGCATTTCAATTCAACATCATACCGCCCTATAATCCTAGTATATGGCATACTCCAATGTAATATTATGACTTAACAACAATTAATCACAATTGGAAGTAAAGATATAGATTCTAAGACTTACCAAGTCTTCCTCATAGTCTATGACCAAGATCTTACCATCAATCCATGACTCAAACCAATTTGGGATTAACATCATCACAGTTTGATAACCAATAGAATAACAAGGTCAATTGCATCTTCATAACACAATTCAACTCTAGATCAAAACTTAAGACAAGATACATAGGCTAATTTCACCTTTACAATTCATAACCTAAACCACATCTCAGGAACTAGCAAGATAGGCGTATAATTCATCTTAATTTAATCATAATAACACTATAGGATAGAAATCTAATCAACAACCAACTCAATTGAATGATCACAATACAATATAGGTCAAGATCACTACCTAGGGTTAGGGATGGAGGATCATATCTTCAATTTAGACCAAACCATCAACAATTTAGCATAAACAAGTTGAATTACATGTTAACCTATTCAATGTAACCTAATGAAATCATTAACAACTCAATTCATAACTTCAATTTCGTAATTGAATGAAATCCATAAGAAAACTCAACTTTTGAATTATATTTCGAAGGAACCCTTTGAGGAAATAGTCTCAAAGTTGAATAAATATTCCATACCTTATGGCAACAATTTGATGGTGAATTTGTCCCTTTCCAGCCCCAAACCCTAATCCTTGTTAGTCTTCAATGGTGAGTCAAGTAGAGAGAGAAATAAGAAAGAAGGAACAGAGTTTATTTGTGATTTGTCTTTAGATTAATGAGGGTTGGGAGTATTTATATTGTGTCTTCCATGCATTGTCTATGTGTGGAACGACGGTGGCATCGACACCCCATCGATCCACACACGGATTGTAGCCTGCACCTCTGCACTCTGTCGATGAGTTCAGAGGCTGTGTGGGTGAAGGGACCTTCTCAACCAGCCTAAGAAGGGACTTTCGCAACCAGCCTAAGTGTGGGACGACGGTGGCATCGATGCCCCGTCGATCCACACACGGGCTGTCTTTTGTCCCGTCGATGCACACTGCCACGCAGTGTTGCATCAAACTACAAGGATCCTCCTCAAGGGCCCTTGGTTGGTCCTTGGGGAGTCATACCCGGATGTTTCAACCATGAAACAATTCAAATACCTATTCTCTATCTTTCCACCAATTTTCGTACATTTCCGACTCCTTAAAGTTAGTCAAATAGGCTAAGGCACACTAACAACCCTTTAAACCAACTTCCTGGACGTCATGGACGTTCTTGGGCGTTTTGGTTCTTAAACCTCCTAAATGACCTTATTCATTAAAAATGGACTAAGAAACAGTACTTAAACCTTATGACACCTATGTTAGGATTTACGACACGTCTTGAGTTTTAAAGGTGTTACATTATCCCCCTCTTAGGAACATTCATCCCCGAATGACACCAAAACTCTTTTGAAGGAAGGAATAGACTCAAAACTAGCAGCCCAAGCAACATAAATCATATCATTTCAACAAGGCAAATATCAAAACTAATATTACCACACATAAGGCTCAAAACACTTCATCATGAGGCATTTTCTTCTCACAACACTTATGAGCTCAACATATATTACATGAGTCAATTAGCACAAATTTCAACTTAACATACTACATATCATTTCATAGAGACTCACCATATCAAAATGCACAACATAACTCAAAAAAGCAAAAAACAAAATTTCAAGTTTTTAAGAGAAATACTACAGTAACTTCACTGTAAGTTTTTAAAAAATGCATAATGTGCAAAACTTCACCCAAAAATCAAGAAACCTTAACTTCTAGTCATATTTATATTATTAAAAAAAATGAATAACCTTAATTCTCAAAAAGATGAGGGTAACGGGACTTCATGTCGGCCTCGGCCTCCCATGTTGCACCCTCATCTAGATGATTTTTCCATAACACCTTTACGGAAACCACTTCTTTATTCCTCAACTTCTTGACTTTCCTATCAAGAATTTGAACCAGAACTTCCTCACAAGAGAGGTTATCCTTGACACCAATACCCTCAATAGGAAGAATGGAATCGGGATCACCGATACACTTTTTCAACATAGAAACATGGAAAACAGGATGAACCGAAACCAATTCACTAGGAAGTTTCAATTCATAGGCAACCTTAACAACCCTTTGTAAGATTTCATAGGGACCTACATAACGAGGAATCAATTTCCCTTTCTTGCTAAATCTAACCACCTCTTTCATTGGTGAAATTTTCAAATACACCTTATCACCTCCTTCAAACTCCAAATCCCTTCTCCTATGATCGACATAAGACTTTTGCCAACTATAGGCCGTTTGCAACCTATTTCTTATGATATGAACCTTTTCCAAAGTCTTATAAATCAACTCGGGACCAAGAAGTTTGGCTCACCCACTTTAAAGCATCCAATAGGAGACCTACACCTCCTACCATACAAGGCTTCATAGGGAGCCATGGAAATGGATGAATGAAACATTATTATAGGCAAACTCCACCAAAGGTAAATGTTTATCCCAATTCCCTTTAAAATAAATAATGCACGCCCTAAGCATATCTTGAAGGGTTTGTATCGTACCTTCCGCTTGACCATCCGTTTGGGGATGAAAAGTGGTGCTCAACTTCACCGTAGTACCCAATCCTTTTTAGAACGACCTCCAAAATCTAGATGGATATGATGGATAACGGAATGCCATTGCGGCACACAATCTCATCTAGGAAGATTCTTGCATAATCCTCCGCCGAATATATAGACTTGACGGGAATAAAGTGATCAGGCTTAGTCAATCGATCCACCACCACCCATATGAAATCAAATGACTTTTGAGTCCGAGGTAAACCTACTACAAAGTCCATATTGATGTCTTCCACTTTCAAGTAGGAATTTGGATCTCTTGTAGTAAGCCACCCGACTTTTGGTGTTCAGCCTTTACTTGTTGGCAATTCGGACACTTCGGGACAAACTCAGCTATGTCCCTTTTTAGGCCTTCCAACCAATATATCTCCCTTAAATCATGGTACATTTTTGTCGACCCGGGTGAATTGAGTAGTGGGACCCATGTGCTTCTTCTAGGATCCAATCCCTCAACCCATCTACACTGGGAACACACAATCTCCCTTGGTACCTTAGCACACCATCCCCCCCTAAGGAGAATAATTCATTCAGCTTGCTAAGAACCGATTCTTTCAACTCCATTAAAGATAGATCAAGGTGTTGTTTGGACTTCACCTCAACCACTAAAGATGACTCGGAGTTATGATGAACTATAGCACCCCCATCCGGAGAACTCTCCAACCTCACCCCAACCTAGCCAATCTATGTACTTCCCTTTCTAGGTCCTTCTTGGCTTCATCAAGATGGGATACACTACCCATAGTCATACGACTTAGGGCATCCACAACTACATTAGCCTTGCCGGGGTGATAAATGACACTCATATCATAATCTTTCAACAACTCTAGCCACCTTCTTTGTCGGAGATTCAACTCCTTTTGGGTAAACACATATTGGAGACTCTTATGATCGGTAAATACATCAACATGAACCCCATAAAAGTAATGCCTCCAAATTTTGAAAGCAAACACCACGACCGCTAACTCAAGGTCATGAGTGGGATTATTTCTCTCATGTACCTTAAGTTGCCTAGAGGCATAGGCAATCACTTTCCCATGTTGCATAAGCGCACACCCCAAACCCACTCGGGATACGTCACAATACACTACAAAACCCTTTGTACCCTCCAGTAAATTCAACACCGGAGCGGAAGTGAGCCTATCTTTCAACAATTGGAAACTTTTCTCACATGCCTCCGACCACTCAAACTTCTTACTCTTTTGGGTCAAAGTAGTCAAAGGAGACGCAATGGACGTGAAACCATCGATGAACCTCCGATAGTAACCCGCTAAATTCAAGAAACTCCTAATGTTAGTAGGAGTCAATGGTCTAGGCCAGTTTTTCACCGCTTCCATTTTCCTTGGGTCTACCTCAACTCTCTCACTAGAGATGATGTGCTCAAGAAATGTCACCGACCTCAACCAAAACTCGCACTTACTAAATTTGGCATACAATTGATGTTTTTAAGGGTTTGTAATACCACCCTCAAATGACCCATATGATCACCCTTATTTTTTGAATATACCAAGATATGGTCAATGAAGACAATGGCAAATGAATCTAGGTAATTTCGAAACACTCTATTCATTAGGTCCATAAATGTCATCGGAGCATTGGTGAGACCGAAAGACATGACCAAGAACTCATAGTGCCCATACCTAGTTTGAAAGGCCGTCTTTCGAACATCCTCACCTCTCACTCTAAGTTGGTGATACCCCAATCTCAAGTCAATTTTTGAAAAGTAACTCTCCCCTTGGAGTTGACCAAACAAGTCGTCAATCCGAGGGTGAGGGTACTTAATCTTAATGGTGACCTTGTTGAGTTGGCGGTAATCAATACACATTCTCAAGGACCCATCTTTCTTCTTCACAAACAAAATTAGAGCACCCCACGGAGAAATAGTCCTTATAAAACCCTATCTAGTAAATCCTTGAGTTAAGCCTTCAACTCCTTCAACTCGGCCGGAGCCATCCGCTAAGTAGCAATTGATATGGGATTTCTATCTGGTAGCAAATCAATGCCAAAGTCAATTTCCCGTTCGGGTTGAATACCGGGAAGGTCATTAGGGAAGACCTCTGGAAACTCACTCACTACGGGTACCGACTCGAGGGAGGAACTTCGGAGTCTAGATCCTGGACTCTTACTATATGATAAAGAGAACCTTTTGATATCATTTTGCATGCTTTTAGACAAGAAATAATACGACCTCTAGGAATAGAATTCTCCCCTTCCACTCATAACGCGTTCATTGGGGATGTTAAACCTCACCACTCTTGTCCTACAATCAATGGATGCAAAACATGCATGCAACCAATCCATACCCAATATAATATCAAAATCAAGCATATCGAGTTCTACTAGATTAACATAAGAAACTCTATTGGGCAACATTATTGGACAATTTCTATACACCCTTTTTGCAACAACTGACTCACCCACCTGAGTAGACACTATAAAAGGTTCATGCAAAATATTGGGTAACATATCAAACTTTTTATCTACTAGAGGTGTAACAAATGATAAAGTAGCGCCGTGACAAGAAAGGCATATACATCAAGAGAGAAAACTTTAAACATACCGATCACCACATCGGGAGAAGTCTCTTGCTCACCCCTAGAGCGCAGAGCATTGAAGAGGTTCTTCTTTGGAGCATCACAAGAAACACTTGCTTGATCTTGACCACTACCCTTGTCTTGACTCTTCAAGTTTGGGCAATCTCTCATCTTGTGACCACTCTTTCCACAACTAAAGCAATTATCCGTACCCTTAAGGCAATCACCATAGTTCTTTTTACCACACTTTCGATAAGTTGGCTTCTCATTTGGTGAATTAGTACCTTTTCCTTCTTGAATTTAGGGTTAGGGAATCTGGAAGAGACTTTATTAGAAACCCGCTTCTTAAATCTAGGCTTGTTTGTATCTCAAGCCTATTCTTTGAAGAACCTCCATCAAATGACCTTGCTCTCTTAACATCTCTAATTTTTTGCTTAGCACTTGCCTCCTCAACCCGTCTTGCATACAACATAAGACGGGAAATGTTCATGTTGTCATGTAGCATGGCCAATTGGCACTCCTCTTGTAAGTCCTCTGACACCCCCGTCACAAAACGACTCATTTGGTCTCTAGGACCGGAGACCAAAAAAGGAGCATATTTGGACAACTTAATGAATTCCAAAGAGTACTCATGGACACTCCTTCCTCCTTGGCGAAGATTGATGAACTCCACCACTTTTTTCTCCCTCATCTCCCTAGGGAAGAACTGATCTAGCAAAGCCGCCTCAAAGATCTCCCAAGTCATCGGACCATCCCTCAATGGCCTATTATCCCTCCATTTCACATACAAAGTTTGAGCCACATCCTTGAGTAGGTATGTGGTCAACTCAACCTTCTCACTAGAAGACACCCCCATAGCATATAGTATCTTGTAGATCTCATCTATAATTTTTGGGGGTCTTCCTAAACCTTAGACCCGTAGAAGATAGAAGGGTTCATTCTAGTGAAGTCCCTTAGACGTGAAGCCATAGTAGAAACTTGTTAATGAGCTCGGGGAGCAATCTCCCGATTGGCTTGGGCCGTCATAGCTTGGGCTTGAACCGTTGCGACTTATGCTTGAGTAGTAATGGATTGGTCCATTTGAGCAATAATAGCCCTCATCTCAGCCTCCGTCATAGGTGAAAGGTTAGCCGAGGCTTGATCAACATTAGCATTCTCCTCAAGTGGAGGAACTTGGTCACCATGTGGAGGAGCTCCCACATTAGCAACTTCCTCTTCAAATCTCGAGCCGCATTCCTTCGAGTGTTCATGCTTCCTATAAGCACAACAATAGGATTAGATGAAAAAGCACACCATAAGTATATTCTATTGGCACGATATAAGATTTTCAAGAAAGATACCGATTCCTAAGTATCATATAGGTTCCTAATCATAAGTGTGGCGCGCTTCACAGTTATGAATACAAACCTACATAGACGTGGTAAAGAGAGAGACATAACTCAAGGACATTCAAATTCATGCTCTGATACCAAGTTTGTCACATCCAAGTTTTCCTCCTAGATGTAGCCGGCGTCATCGTCCTTTTCAAGGACTAAGACTAGCCTCTTAGTCTCATGTCATTACATTCATAGGTCAAAAAATGCGGAAAAATTTAAAACTTTCATTATCACTACTTGGAGGTTTACATAGACCTCTACATACACATAATATATATTCATATCGAGTATATATAGACCCTTCGTATAGGAAGGTTACATAGCCTTCTACTTTTATTGCACATATATATACCTAAAATATATAAATAGTCTCAATGATTGTCTCATCTCATACCATCTAAACGATTATCACAATATCGGCATATTGCCCTCACATCAATCCAAAAAGACCACATATAGGTCATACAAAAATATAGTACTCAATTGAAAAGGAAAGAAATGAAAGAGTCATTAAGCTCATAACAAGTCCATAAGCTAGATGATGGCATTGCCTCAGAAATTGAGGACCTACCTCACTTGGATGAAAGGAAGAATCCAAGCCTTCAACAATGTCGCCTTCCAAACTCTTCAAGGACCGGAACCTAAAATGTTTGGGAAAAGGGAAGAAAATGGGGTTAGTACTCCACATGTACTAAGCATGAGACCTTATGCACATACACAAGCAAAACATGCTAAAAAGGACTTTTTATCAAAACATGCCAAATGACCTCTTTAGGAGCCTAATTTAGAATCAAGTAAGTCATATCAACCAAACAAACATGCTTACTATCTCAACAAGTAATACTTATCTCAACATACTTGAAACCATGATTTACTACAACCCTAACGTCAAGGAATAATATCACAAGAATGAATAAGAGTCAAACATATCATAATAAGCAAGAAAATTACTCACAAGTCCTTATCAAGTCAACAAGTGCAATGACCAAGCAAAGCCCCATAACCTTACTCAATCAAGTATCCCCAAAAAGAAAACATGACCAATGTCCAACTTTACATATCATGGCATTTAGGTTTACATTTCATCATATATTGACATTACAACCCAAGGCATATTCATAAATGAACTAATCAACATATAGTATCAATAATGTGCCATGCTCATCATGTATAAATCATATATTATCATAACATAAACATATATAAGAACCTCCTCCTAAGACTCCCCTCAAGGATAACTAGTGCAATGTTTAGGTAGAGTCCCATACTCCTACCTAGACTAAGCTAGACCCCTTAGGTCATCCAAGTTAGAGTTCAAGTCCTTTAATTCGTTTTACCTTTTGGGAACATCTTGCCCTAACCAACATAGACCACATGAGCTAGTGTGGAATCCGGTGTCATAAAACCCTACAACGAAAAAAGTCAAACTACTTGCCAAGGTAGTACCAAAACATGAAACATACCAACTAAGTGGATTCACTAGCTAGAATTCCTTGAGGGCAACATAGTTCAAGAACTAGTAGATATAGTTGGGACCCTCTTTATGTGCCATGCATTATAGTCTCTAATCTCAAGAGTAGTGTAGAGTTCCTACCTTCCCTATGTGGGAAGGGACACTCCTCAATCTAGTTCACGCAGTGCTAAGGTAGAGTCCCTTTTTGAAATGTCTTTAAGCCTTTAATTTATCAATCATAGCTTAATTTGAGCCATAGGGTCGACCGCTTGTATAATCATCATCATCAATAGCTCAATAAGAATTGTATGAGTATCAGTCCTTTCATCACAATTCATATAAGTGATGTTAACACATTAGCATTTCATAGCATATTAAGGCACATTGATAGTTTTCGCCATCCTTATATCACATACACCTTAATCAACCTCACAACATAGTCAAGACATTTCAATTCAACATCATACCGCCCTATAATCCTAGTATATGGCATACTCCAATGTAATATTATGACTTAACAACAATTAATCACAATTAGAAGTAAAGATATAGATTCTAAGACTTACCAAGTCTTCCTCATAGTCTATGAACAAGGTCTTACCATCAACCCATGACTCAACCCAATTTGGGATTAACATCATCACACAATGATAACCAATAGAATAACAAGGTCAATTGCATCTTTATTTCACAATTCAACTCTAGATCAAAACTTGAGACAAGATACATAGGCGTATTTCACCTTTACAATTCATAACCTAAACCACTTCTCAGGAACTAGCATAATAGGCCTATAATTCATCTTAATATAATCATAATAACATCATAGTACAATAATATCATCAACAACCAACTCAATTGAATGATCACAATACAATATAGGTCAAGATCACTACCTAGGGTTAGGGATGGAGGATCACATTCTTCAATTTAGACCAAACAATCAACAATTACCATAAACAAGTTGAATTACATGTTAAACTATTCAATGTAACCTAAAGAAATCATTAACAACTCAATTTATAACTTCATTTTCGTAACTAAATGAAACCCATAAAAAAACTCAACTTTTGAAATCTATTCTGAAGGAACCCTTTGAGGAAAGAGTCTCCATGGTGAATAGAACCCATACCTTAACGTTTCGAAACAATTTTATGGTGAATTCGTCCCGTTCCAGTCCTCAAACCCTAAACCTTGCTAGTCTTCAATGGTGAGTTCAATTAGAGAGTACGAGAGAAGGAAGATAGTTTATTTGTGAGTTTTCTTTAGATTAATGAGGGTTGGGAGTATTTATATTGGGTCTTAAATCAACTTAATTAGACTCCCTTAACCCCTAATTAAACCACCTAACCCCCTAACTAATTAAATGAGACCAACCTAAATTAGGCAGAAAACTCGACCCTCATAGACGAAACCCCGATCAACGGGCCATCTGTGAGTCGACGGTCCCTGACCCCTCTCGTCCTGCACTCGGTAGATGATTTCACAGACTTAGCAGGCAAGGGGCTTCTATGCATTTGCTAAGTGTGGGACAACGGTGGCATCGACACCCCGTCGATCTTCACACGGACCGTAGCCTGCACCTTTGCCTCCGTCAATGAGTTTAGAGATTGTGCGGGTGAAGGGAACTTTTCAGCCAGCCTAAGTGTGGGACAACGGTGGCATCAACGCCCCATCGATCCACACATGGGCCATCTTCTTTCCCGTCGATGCACACTGCCAGGCAGTGTTGCATCAAACTACAAGGGTCCTCCTCAAGGGCCCTTGGTTGGTCCTTGGGAGTCGTACCCAGACGTTTCAACCATGAAACAACTCAAACACCTATTGGATACCTTTCCACCAATTTTTGTACATTTCCGACTCCTAAAAGATAGTCAAATAGGCTAAGGCACACTAACACCTCTTTGAACCAACTTCCCAGACGTCATGGACGTTCTTGGGTGTTTTGGTATTTACACCTCCTAAGTGACCTATATTAATTAAAAATGGACTTAGAAACAGTACTTAAACCTTATGACACCTATGTTAGGATTTACGACACATATTGAATTTTCAAGGTGTTACAAATTTAATATGAAAACCTGGGTTGCTCCCTCGACAAAACTGGGGTAAAATTGAGCCAAAATATCTCGATTCAAGATAAATTCATGAGGAAGTGGTATCTCTTTAGGATCTACTCCAGCGTTTAGCAATTGGTTATTCAGTATAGAGACATGTAGTTGATGCCCCGCCCAAGAGAGAGACCCAAGTCCTAGTAGCCCTGCCAAATGGTGATTCAACATAGATACTACATCTTGAAAACAAGCTAATTCTGGCGCCGCTTTATGATAATTAAACCAACAAACAAAAAGCATTTACTCTTTAAAGACCAATGCGCCAATTGCTGTACAATAGAGTTGTAATTCACAAGTTATTCCAGATGCTGCCAAAGATGAAAAAACCAGAGGTTACTTGTATTCCTTGGAAACCCCCGCCTACGTCACCATATAATATTTCCTGGCCTACTATTGGCCAAACCACCTGGGCACTAGGTGCATTGTCAGTTGGATCACTTATCTACGCTTCATAATTAGAAAAACAAGCACCGTGAAAATACATGCCGCTCAGCCAAAGAAAGATGATGGAGAGTTAACTGAAATGTGCACTAAATAATTTTTGAGAGATCTCCTCCAAATCACTTGTATGGCTATCAAAATCATGAGTATCAACTTGTAGGTTCCAGATCAAAGTGGTAGTATAAGTCATTTTAGCTATTGTTCTTGAGGAATGACATGTTCTGGCCCATTCCTCGAAAGAAGTTTCTAGGGGATCCCTATCTACCAAAATTTTAACCTCTGGTTCGGGCGAAAGAATAATCATCGAGTACTCCTTATTCCGGGAAACACATACAAAAAGACCCTTCAACAGTCAAATAATTAGTGAACCTTAGAGATAGAGAGATATTTCTATAACTAGTTCGTTTCTCTTCTATTTTTCTATACCGTATCTATTTTCTTTAGCTATTTACTAGAGCAATTATGATTTGAAATTCGATTCGGGGCAAGTATTCGGATCTATTATGGCATAGCCTTGAGGCACTCAACGGACCTTTTAACCTTTTAAAATCCTTTTTGGGCTTTGGATTTATCCAAAAATGACTTTTTTTGTGCAACCTACTATATATTCATAGAAGTTTATAAGTGGAGCACTTTAATTTTTCACTAAGAAGATTTTAATAACTCTAACTCTATTCCAAATCACGCGAGTAGCCATTAGACATTACTAACAGACATACCCGGTATATATATATTTAGTGATTCGAAGGTTTCTTTTATTAGTTTTAATAATAATTTTGTTTAATTTAATAAAAAGAAGTCTATTTTGTACTCTATCTGTGTATCCTATTTTATTCCTAAAAAATAGCAGATGCAAATAGAAGGCTTAGAGGGGAGATAATGAAATTATGTGATTGGGTCTTCCAAGAGCAAAGGAATAAACTGTTTTTTGATTACTAGATCTGATGGGTCCAACAAACAATTAAGTATAACAACTATCTAAATTCTAAATTAAAAAAAATAAAATACTAGACTAAGATTCTAAATAAAGGTTAATATATAAATGAGGCCCTCTTTTATTCGAAACGTCTCGTGATCTTCAACCAATATGCACTTCACTATAATTACTGGGTATAAACGCTATAGCCTGTTTATAATACTCAGCGGCTTGATCGACCAAGCCTCTGCAATTTCATAATCTCCCTGTTGGATAGCCTATTCTTCCCAGCCAGAATAGGTAGTTCAATTTATTCCTTTATAACTGTACTTGAGAATTTCTTACCTCATACGACTCAACAGTCAATTCTTTTGGTGTTCGATTTTGATGTATATCATATCTGATAAAATCAAATCAAAAATTTCATGGATCAATCCCAGTTTTAGGGTTAACCAAAACAAAAATAGGTTAATTACATGAGTTTCAAACTGAAATTTGGATGAATAATCCGTTTATTTAGTTTTGTATTTCTTCCCACCTTCAGAAGAATAAAGCATAGGCATTTCTACTAGTGTTAGAATTTTTTGAAAGTGAACTATCTCGGTTTCATAGATAAATTTATATAGATTCTTTGAAAAAGACATTCTTTCATAAGAAAGAAAATACTTACTATCTTTGGGATATGATCCTACACCGCTGCTCAAGACGTTAGTGGATCGACTCTATTACATAAGTTAATTCCTAATTTTTATCTCACATCATGAGATAAGTACGCATTTATTATTGTATCGGTCCAAAACCTCGCTAATTAATCTTTACGGTGCCTCCTCTATCTCGATTAAAGCTTTGTATCCACAGAAAAAAAGTTGCTACATATTTTTATTTTTTCCTATTTTTACTTCTATGAAGTTTCGTTCTTTGCTAAATAAAGCTTATAAAAATTGTTGTTTTAGACAATGTGTATGTAGAACGCCTATTTGGTTCTAGTAGTTACTTTACTAGATTTTTCTTTTTTTCTTTCTATAGTGGAGATAGTTGCACGTAATGCCATATTATTAAAAGCTTGTGGCAAGAATGGGTTTGTTTTTAGTTCTCAAAAATAATATTCCAAAACTTTCTATGTTCTCCATTACTTGTGTGGTTTAGTGCTATATTATAGAGTATATAACTTCGATCATAGGGTCAATTTCAAGTCTCATAGCTTCAGAATAATTCTGCAAAGCTTTCGCGCAATTTCCTTCTGATTGAGACGACATCTGTTACGGTTGTAATTCAATTGAAAGAATCTCCGTTCTAGAATCAGACGTGAGATTTTCACCCCATACGACTCCTCCCTTATGTGCATAATGAAAATAATACATAGAAAAAAAAAGATTCAACGATGAAAATATTTCTATTATGAACTCAGCAGAGCTAGTGCTTTTACAAGAAATCTTTAGCCAACCTTCCTGCAAGAGATTCTTTCTCGACATCAAATCGATTGGAACTAGATAGAAACGATTAGATATCTCCCACAATTTGTTTGTTTTTAATGCCTCCTAATTTCTAGGAGTTCGTCACTTCAATAGCCTTCAATGGATATAAGGTATCCAAAAGACGAACGAGATGTATGTTTGTTTTCCCAACCATTTGTTTAGTCCCAAACCTACTAAGTAAAGGGCTGACTTAGAATAAAGTTTTCGCGTCTCCCCTATGCTGCCTATTAGAGCTAGTAGAGTAGGATTGACCCGTAATACGGAACCTCTAGGTGTAACCTTTCGCTTAATACTAGAATCGAGAATTGAAACATAGCATCTGAGGTTGCATTAATTGAGGATACACGACAGAAAAATTTTTCTATTTCAAAAATTAACCTTCAAAAAGCGTAGATTTTTTCTCGAATCGTGTGTTTCTCTCCTCGTAAGACTGAGAGAAAATAATAATGATAAAATTTAAAAAAAAATCAAATTGCACCATCTCTGTAATCGAGAAATGCCTCTTTTTCTGCGGAAGTTGACAGAATTACTCGTAATGACATATCAGCTACAATTGAAAAGGTCTTATAACAAAATTTCCATTTATCCGTGATATAGGCATATTTAGCAATCCATTCGAGAATTCTTTTCAGTACCTCTTGTGGGAAAAAGATCCCTAAAAAAAGGAATTGTATAGTACGAAATAATATAAAGACTTCTTTTTTTAACAAAAAGTAAAAGATATGAATCCTCTATTCCAATTGTTCCTTTTTGAGAGGAATTGGAAAAAAGTAAGAAATATGTAAACGCGATTTTATTTCATACTAATGTTAGTAGCATAGGAAATATTCTGATTTCGGTGAAGTTAAAAATTAGAAGAACTCGAGAAATGTTGATTGAATCATGATACAAATTACAGAGAAGAAAAAAGATCGACTAATCATTCTATGATGAAAATAGAATAACTGCCAATTTTGTGTACATAACGGGTATACACTATAAGATCGAATCTAAATTTTTGATGAATTTCTATTCTAATAAAGGGGTAGGTATTTGTTGTTGAGAACTCCAAAATAAAAAAAGGAATTAAAAAAATTCTGATATGGAATCATAGTCTATATAATTATAATTAGAGTTATGATTTAAGAGTATGCATTAAATATAGTCTAAAAGATATAATCAATTGAGTTGTTCTAATTCATTGAATTAATTTGTTATAAAAATAGAAAAATATAAGAAAAAAGAAGGGAACTTTGTTTTTGCAAACATGAATTAAATTTTTTTGACAAATTTTCGTAAAAATTATATCTTTATCCCGGAGCCTCGAAGGAAAGAAAATCGTTCTTTGCTCTGATCTTGATGACAAATTTTCAGTTAAAATGGATTGGTCGTACATATCCAATAATGGAATATGGAATATGACTAACTCGCTGTTCACTCGGTTTTGGGGTCATAATCATTATGTAGGAGAGATGGCGGAGTGGTTCAAGGCGTAGAATTGGAACTGATATGTAGGATTTTCTTTACCGAGGGTTCAAATCCCTCTGTTTCTGTAGCTTCTCTTAATTCACCAATTTTACTAACAAGGACACAAATAGCATTGTATACCATTATTCCAACAGCTAGACCCTTCTTTGATATGAAGATATAGATTTTTAATTCCTAAAATACTCAAAAATAATCATAATCAAAATATTGGAAAGAAAAGAATAGACATGGAATGAAAATAGATCCTTGGTCTATGATACTAAATGGGTGAAATATAGATCAAACCCGGATTGATATTATTGAACTTACTTAACCTTGGAATAATTTACTTCGTCTAAAGGGAAGAAATTTTTGGGAACCCTTGGTTTAAGTATGAGGTTTAAGTCTGACGAGAATAATATTCTACGACTAGAAATTCATTTATTTTCAAATCGACTCATTTACTATCTATTATTTGATTGACTAATATTTTATATTGGAATGGCTGAAGGGTCAAATGATTTTGTATTCCTCATGAGGATATGAATCGAGAGAAATTTGAATCAGAGCTCTGGATTTTTGTTCATCCTTTGTCGTAATAATATATCGGGGTTTGTAGCGAACTCGGTATATCTACTATATGACCATTAACTAAAATATGTCAATGGTTAACTAATTGACGGGCTGCCGGAATAGTGGAAATCATACCCAATCGAAAAAGTATGTTATCAAAAAACATTTCAAGTAATGTAGTAAAACTTGACCTGTTGACCCCTTGGCTTTTCTGGCGATACGAACGTATTTAAGTAATTGTCGTTCTTTAAGACCATAGTGAAAAAAACAATTTTTGTTTTTCTTCTAGATGAATACGATATTGAGATTTTCTGCCGGAATGTGATTGGTTTCTAAGATCACTTCCGGTCCTAGGCTTTTTATTAGTTAGTCATGATAAAGATCCCAGGATACACCTTACAATAAATTAATAGAGTTTGGAAAAGGTGGAAGGCACAATTTCAATATTCTTTGATTTCAAAGGAATATTATCAATCATCTAAAAAATTAAAAAAAAAGGAAAAGCCGGCTAAAGGAATTGAACCGATGACCATCGCATTAAAAATGTGATGCTCTAACCTCTAAGCTAAGCGCACCCACATTACAGAAATCTTATATGCATAGTAATTGACTAAACTACTGGAATTGGAATCATAGTTTAAACTAGTCAATATTCTATTGAATATCCTAGAGCATAAGGATTAATATAGCGATCTAGAATTTAGATTTATCACAAATTGAATACTAATATTATTAAATAGTGATTATAAATATTGTTAATATTCTTTGATTTACAATTTGAAATGAATGTAAATATTCTTCTTTATTTCTTTTTTTGGCATTTGAAATTCTTTTTATTACAGTTCTATATATATCTCATTCTATATTTATTTCAAATTCTAATTGTTTGATGGAATGGTTAGTTATTACTAACGAGATTTTTTCGGCTTTCCGGGGTAAAGTGAAGATAAAAAACAAGAATAAATCATTCAAGTATTCCAAATTGAACGGAAAAAAGTGTCACAATCGAGGAGCACCCCCTAGAAGTAATATGGCATGCTTGACCTCTATGAGGTCTTATACAAGCCCATAGTCATCATTCATAGCATTGTCATAGCACATTATATGCTAGAATTATCACTTCATTATATATATATACACATATATATGTATATACATATATATACATATATACAAGCCCATATATATATATATATATATATATATATGTG
>NC_028646.1:14231121-14287843 GCF_001406875.1 Solanum pennellii | reverse complement strand
TATATATATATATATATATATATATATAATAGGTATCCATAATAATGTAATACATATCTCTTTTGCCATCTTAGACTCAACGTCATTAGACTAGAATAGGGACACGACCCTTATCAATATAACATATACCCAAGCTATTACATAAACTTTGAACATAAACATGACATAGGAAATCCTTGAATCATAAGGATCCCTTTCTTGAGCTTGGGAAACATATATCAAGCCCTTCACCTTAGAGACATTCTTTAAGCATCCATTACCTACACTTAGTGTAAAGAGGTGAAGAAGAATGTTTTTAGTACAAAATAATGCACTAAATATGGTAACCATGCAAAAACATACATCGAAAGAGGGTATTTGGTTAGAAAACCATGCATCATGCCTTCTATTAAAATTTCATAAAACTTTGATACAATAAGCACAACATAGCTCATATACTTCACATAGGCATGAACACTATTCAAAACATCAGATGAAACCATGTAACTCATTTAAGGCACATTAATCATTTCAAGACATTATCTTACCTGTTACCTTAAATCTTTAACCCTCAACTAACCCTTTAGTAACACTTGGTGCAATGCATGAATAGTGTCCCCTTCAACCATTCACACTCAAGCATCACCTTAAGGTCACCAATGCACTTCATTAACACCCAACACCTATACATATACATAGAGGCATAGTATATATCATGACAACATAAACTTCACTCATAACTACACATAAAGCATGAACCTCATATAAGACTCACTTCAAGAGCACAAACAAGTCAACACTACCAATAACATCATAATAGAAAATAGTCAACAATAACATACTTGGACTTCATTCCATAAGGACATCATAAGACCTTACTCATAATCCCAATATAAGCCTTCTAGTGCAATGTACATGTAAAGTCCCATAACCTCACACATACTTAGTAAACTCACAAAAAGACCACAAACATATCATTTACTTCATACATCATCAAGAAAAGCATAGACAACTTCATACATGCCAAGTAAGACCATCATCATATAGTAAATCAAATCAACATTATGCATATAAGGTAAGCCCTCATCATATACACACAATAGGACTCATACCAAGCATATTATCATACAATTAGGTCAATACCATAATGTGATGCATATAATACATATACATATTCATATACATATAGAACACCTTCGTATAACTCCCCTCAAGAGTTGCTTATGCAATGCATAGGTAAAGTCTTGTACCCTCATGTACACTAAACAACTTCTCTTAGGTTATCCAAGTTAGAATTAATTACTTTACTTCCATTGTCAATTTCACTTTAGGGAAATCCTAGTTAGGATTAATTCCGTTGATGATCTGTTGATGCACTCGTCGATGGTTGACCTTCAATTGCTGCATGCACGCAGTTAAGTGAAGGGGTGAATTTCCATGTCGAATAGACCCTATGCAGTTATTTATATATTTTAGGGTATATTAATTTGGTTAAAAAGATGAAAACCCCAATTATACTTCATTCATCAAATTTCACCTTCCATCTCAAAACAAATCCTCTCTCGAAACCTCCATTGGAGATGAAGCTCAATAACAACCATGGTGATGGTTTCTTAAGATTGCTTCTTCAAGTTTTCAAGGTCTTTTCATGTAATGAGGTATAATGATCCTTCATCCTTAGTTATCCAATCATCTATGGAGTTCCTTTGTATATTTTCAAAGAGATTTCATGATCAAATCGTCTATCTTCAAATCTAGCCATGGGTTCCTTTTCAAATGACTTCAAAAGCATGATTATGATAAATTCATGATTAGATACTGTTTTAAGGATGATTTCAATCCAAATTCATGATGACCAATGATCCTCCCAATTTCTCAATTTAGCCTATAATATGAGCATTGTGATCTTGATGTTAGGTTGATTGTTGCATATTGTGATTATATTAAATTGTTTATAGCTTCTATTTTCTATGTGAATTGATGTTAAATTTTTGATAATTTATCATGATGATCAAAGCAATGTAGAATTGGTGGTATTCCCTAATCCCATTAAACGCAGAATTGGTCGCGGGGCAATCTTTTTTTTTAGCTCCCGCTTCCTTTTTCATCTCCTCGATAAGCTTAAATTGATTGTCGTATTAATCTACTTTTCTATAAAATTGATTGTTTAATTGGCCTTGTATGGCATTTTGTGGTATGGTCCACTTACGGTGGCGGTGTATACTTACTTGTAGATCTCTATATGTGTTGATCATGGCTTTGAAGGCAAGTTATGAAAAGTGTGGTTATGATGATCACACAATGTGAACAATGATGAAGTTCTAATGGTGAATGACCCCTACCTATGTACCCCTATATGAATGTGTGATCTTATTCAATGTTAGGGGTCTAGAATGCAAATGCTGAAGTTGTCTTTTTCTTATGCTATGATGTGACGTGTGCTCTATGAATGAATGTGGATTATGTACTTAAGAGGGTAAATGCCTTAATATTGTGTTGATAGCCATTATGTGATCATGTTGTTCAATGTACACACTAGCACCTCATGCTTGTTTATGAGTAGTATAGGTTCATGGTGTCTAATGGAAGGATAATTCTCAGATGCACTAAGGCCTACTACTATGCATATAAAGTATATGTCCATGAAGTATGGTATTTATCTTAACTAGGATGACATGATAGGTGTACTAGTGTAGTCAAGGGAATGGGACTTCGTTTATAAATTGCACATGTCTACCTTAGTATGAAGTTGTCTATACTTGTCTTGATGATGTATGAAGTAAATGATATGCTTGTAGTCTCTTTGTTAGTTTACTAAGTATATGAGGTTATGAGACTTCACATGTGTATTGCATTAGTAGGCTTAGATTGGGATTCTGCGTAAGGTCTTATGATGTTAATTGAAGTGAAGTCTAAGTATGTATAGGTTGGATATTGCCTTACTATGATTATGTTGGAAGTCTTGACTTGTATGTTGTCTTGGAATGAGTCATATATGTGGTTCATGGAGTATGTTGAGTTGTGTATGAAAAATGTATCTTTTGATATGATATGTTTCATGAATGTCTATGTTTTATGAATGTAGGTTACGTGAATGTTCACCTTGTTGACCTTAAGGTGATTCTTGAGTGTGGGTAGTGAAAGGGGACACTATTCATTCATTGCACCAAGTGTTAGGGTTACTCAGGGGTAAATGTCGTACGATAAAAGAAAGGTTATTCTATGAATATGATAAATGTTCCTTAAATGAATTAGGTGTCTTTATGTGACATTATGAATAGTGTGTATGCCTATGTGAAGTATATGACATATGTTTTGCTTATTGTATCAATGTTTATAAAGTTTTACTAAAAGGCATGCATACTTAGTGCATTCTTGTACTAACATTATTCTTCTTCACCTTTTTACACAAAGTGTAGGTTATGGATAATAAAAGGATATATCTAAAGTGAAGGGCTTGATATGTGTTTCCCAACTCAAGAAAGGGATCCTCATGATTCAAGCATTTCCTATGTCATTATTATGTTCCAAGTTATGTAATAGCTTATTTATTGTTATATATTGATAAGGGTCGTATCGCTATTCTATTCTATTGGTATTGAGTCTAAGATGGCAAAAGAGACTTAAGAGTCTAACTATGTATTATGATATTTTATACATATGAAGTGATGTTTCTAGAATAAGATGTGCTATGAAAAAGTTGTAATTGTCCTCTAATTTCCTATGACAATGTGATGAACGATGTTTATGGTCTTGTACAAGACCTTAGAGAGGTCAAGTACTCCATGTTACTTTTAGTGGGTGCTCCCCGGTCGTGACAAATGTGGTATCAGTTATAAAGTGGTTTTAGGGTCTAAAGTCTCATATTTCCACGTATAGTAGAGTCTCATTCATCGGTGGTAAGTCATGACACATCTATGAGCGAGAGGTTATAGGATGATAGAGTTTCCCTTATTCACTATTCTCATGTCGTGTCATAGAATTTAACTCTGCATGATCTTCATCTCTTATGTTTTCTTGTCCAGTAGTCTTAAGATGTGATTGCTTGGATGAGATTGTATATGTATACTTGAGGGAGAAAAGGTGAGTTTTGATGCTTATCGTGGTTTTATCGTTTGATGAGTATATGTGAAGGTGCATTTGATATGTTATTATGTGATGCCATTTATGGCTATATATGGTATTTATGAGATATGGCATGTTATGTGAAGATTTATGTCATGATATGGTTATGACTTGATAATAGCTATTATAATTGAAATGAGTTCCCTTTGGAATGATAGATTGCTATATGACTTTATAGGATGATAATACAATGATATGGTTTAGATTTAAAATGCTTTGATGGAATGTGGTAGATAGCTAAAGATGCACCTTGCCTTTATATGTGTAATGGTTTAAATGTTGCCTTTTATGTGAGTGATTCTTCATAGTTGCCTTATATAGATTGGAGTCTTTTCTATAGGCTTGATTCTAGAAGAGAAGGTAGTGTACTTAACTTGTAAAGTGATTGTGGAGTATGTTAGTAGTGGCAGAACCCTTATGAATTGTTACCTTATGAACCTATTCTTAGAGTGGGGCAAAGGGAAGGAAGGGTTTTATTCCACATGTTTGAATTATTTATTGCCCTAAAGTTGACTTAGAGGGCCGTATGTTGTCACATCTGGGAGCACCCCTTAGACGTAACCGGCATCGTCGTCCTCTTCGAGGACTAAGACTAGACTCTTAGCTTACATCATTATATTCATAGGCCAAAAATATAGAAAATTTAAAACTTTTCATTACCTCTACGTTAAGGTTTACATAGACATCTATATACACATAATATTTTTATCGAGTATACATTCGCCCTTCATAAAGGAAGATTTACATAGTCTTCTATATTGCACATAGATATATAAGATATAGCATAGTCTCAAAAGGATGTCTCATTTCATAACCATCTAACAAGAGTAAAACAATTTGGGTCTAGCCCATACATTAATGTAATAAGGCCACATATAGGCTATACAATGTTTAGTACTCAAATGACAGGAAAGAACATAAGAGCTTTAAAACTAGAACAACTTCATAAGCTTGATAGTGGCATTGCCCTCAGATAGTGAGGACCTACCCACTTGGATGATTGAGAATTCCAAGTCTTTTTTGTAGTCTTCTAAAAGACCTTCAACAATCGGAACTTAAAATATTGGGTAAAAGGGAGAAAATGGGGTTAGTACACCACTTGTACTAACTGTGAGACCATATGCACGCATATCATGAAATCATGCTAAAAAGAGACATTTCATTAAAACATGTTATTTTACATTTAGAAAGCCTTGTGCACATTCAAGAAAAGCTTACCAATCAATAAGACATACTCATTAAGTCAAAAGCATGTACTCACAAGACCAACAATACTAAGTCTAGTCAAGTCAACATGCATATCACATAATTGGACACATAGCCAAGACAACTCTATCATCAGGTTATAATAGCAACAAGCATGAATAAAAGTTCATTACAACATAACCAAAGGAAGGCAATTACCCATGAACCCTCATTAAGTCAAAAAGTGCAATGAACAAGCAAATCCCCATAACCTTACTCAATCAAGTAAACTAAACAAGACTCATAACCAATGTCCAACTTCACATAGTATATCATTAAGAGTACATATCGTCATACTTTGGCAATAGAGATCAACACATGTTCATAAGTGAAACCAATAATCATGTAGTATCATCGATGTGCAAGATCATCATATACATAACATGTGCTTATAAGCATATTGATATATAAGAACAACCTTCTAAAGCTTCCTTCAAGGTAAACTAATGCACGTCATAGGTAGAGTCCCATACCCCTACCTAAGCTAAGACAAACTTCTTAAGTCACCTTAGTTGGTTTGTACTTCATTACTTCATTTTCGGTTAGGGAAACTTGCCTTAACCGACATAGACCACAAGAGCTAAGTGTGGAATCCGATGTTGTTAAACCTTATACCGATGGAAGGAGGTCTACCTACATAGTAAAATCACACATAAATGCAGCTTTCTAGATGGATCCACTAGCTAGTCTTCCTATAGGGACAAGATAGTTCAAGAACTAAGATATAGGTATGAACTCTCTACATTCCACCTGGAAATTGGAGCCTAATCTCATGGGAATCCGTAAGATGAGCATCCCTCATAGGGGAATCGCATCCCTCATAGGGGAATCAACACCTCATGTGGAAATATTGGGTGAATCTTCCTCTATGGAAAGTTAACACCTCCCATTGTCAAGTTCACTCGGTGATAAGCTGAGTACCTTTTGAAATGTCTACATTATTGCTTAATGTAGGTAATAGGGTTTATCCCTTGTATAATCATCATCATCACAATAGCTCAATAAGAATTGCATGAGTATAGTCCTTTCATTACAATTCATATAATTGAGGTAAGCACATTTACATAATCACATCATGAAAAGGCACATTGATAAGTTATCACCATCCTTATAACATTTATATCTTAGACAACACATCACAAACCATATTCGTGTTATTGCAATTCAACATCAAACCAACCCTTTCAATCCTAATACAAGATATACTTCAATGTAACATCATAACTAAATCTCAAATAACCACAATTGAAGTAAAGAATAGGGATCACAAGACTTACCAACTCTCCTTCATAATACATAATAAAGGTCTTACCATAAATCCTTAACTCAACCCAACAAGGGTTTAATATCATATCACATCAGTAACCAATATGATAATAAAGAAAATTGAATCACTACATCACAATCCATCACTAGTTCATAGCTTAAGATAAAAGACTTGGGTCAAATTCATAACATACTTCATAACCTAGATCAATTTCTCAAGAACTACATGATTGGACTACAATTCATCTTAATATATTCATAATTGATACAATAACATCATCTAGTAGTAATTCAACCAATAACCAAGTCAATTGAACCAACATTACACAATTCACATCAAAATCACAACCCTAGGGTCAAGGGGAAAAAGGGTCATCTTCTACAAACTAGACCAATCCATCAAGAAATAACATAATTGAGTTATAATACATGTTAATCTATATTCATAATATCCAAAAGAAATCATAAACAATGAAATTAAGATGATCAATTTCGAGATTGGAAAATACCCACTTGAATTTCATATTTTTGAAATCAATTTGATGGAACCCTTTGGGGAAACAAGTTCCAAAGGTGAAAGAAATCCCATACATTATTGTTTAATTAAGATTGATGGAGAAACCGTGGTGATTTCAGCCCTATAAATCACCTGAACTTGTCTTCTATGGTGTTCTTAAACTTGGGAGAGAGAAAGAAGAGAGAAGGAAGAGAGTTTGTGTTTTGGAATTTATGAGAGCTTAGGTTAGTCTAATTAGGTTAGGGTCTTTATATAGGCTGTTAATTAACTTAATTAGATTTCCCCTATCCCTAATTAAACTCATAAATAATCCAACTAATTAAATGAATTAAATAAAAACTTGCAGCAAAACACTGGCTCCACAGACGAGATCACGATTGACGGATCATGTGTCCATCGACGAGCACTATTCACCTCCGTGCTGCACACTCGTCGATATGTTCAGAGACTTTCCATTTGCAGGCTTCCAAAAATTTGGGTAAGTGCCCATCGACAGAAGCAGTCCACACCCCATCGATTGGAAAATAGATCGTGGGTTGCATCCGTTGGTGGACACTGCCTTGGGCAGCCTTTGATCCCAAAATGCTAGGGTCCTCCTCGAGGGCCCTTAGTTTGTCTTGGAGAGTCACACCCGGATTTTTCGACTATGAATCAACCATAATACATGTTATACACCCTTCCACCAAAATTCATCAATTTTCGACTCCAAAAAGCTAGTCAAATAGGATAAGGCACGCTAGTACTTCATTGAACTAGTTTCCGGATGTCGACGTTCTTTGACGTTTTGGTTTATAAACTTCCTAAATTACTTATATTCATTAAAGTTGACCCTATAAAAATATCTGACTCTTGTGACATCCATGTTAGGCCCTAGAACACTTTTTATACTTTCGAAGTGTTACATACATTGTATGCCTTAAACCTTAAAGAGGAGGAGAGAATTGATGCTGACCTACTTTAAAAATTGGTAGTTTCCTTTTAATATTAATCTTATGTATGAACATTTGAAGAAATGCTTAGATATACCTAGGTGTAGTTGGTTGGAATTTTCTTCCAAAGGTGATAATGTGGGGTGAGTTGACGTAAAAGTTACCTTGCCTAGTGTTGAAAGAAAAGAAAGAGGCCTTTATGGCCAAGTCTCTTCTATTGTTTCCCCTAAGGTTTTCATGACCCTTAATATTCATGGTATAGTTGAGAACTTATGTGGCTAGGTAGTATGACCTAACTTGATTATTCTGGATTTTCTTTAGGTGTTGAACTTAGAATAATAATGATGCTTGAGGTATTTTCCTTGATGATTGAGTTATTAGACTCCTAGATATGAGATTAGGAGTGAAGACCCTCAGTGATGTTAAAACTTCTTGTGTGAGGAGTATGCAGGCTTGGTCTTTACTTGACTTGATCTTGGTGTTTAAGGGCATGATGTGATTAGGCTTACCCCAAGTGGGGGATAATGTGCCTAGATAGTAAAAGTTTGAATACCCTTGATGTTCCTATGTTGAGTTCCCTTGAACTTATTTAGGTTGAGAATCACTTCTAGGTGATGTTGATGAAGGGTATTCATGAGCTTAGATCCCAATATATGGATGATGTGCTTAGTTGCTAATATTGGTAAGCTAAGCTTCTCTTAAGGTTGAGACAAGTCGCTCTTAAATAGGTTTACTCTAAGTTGGGGATGATGATGTGAGTAGTAAGGTTATAGGTATCTCTACCTTGTCCTTTTATTAATACTCAAGTTTAAAACTAAAGAGTTCCTAGTAGCTTGTTCTTGATAGGAGTCTTGCATAAAAGTTTGAGTTGCATGTTCTCCATATTTTATGTATGTCTTAATTGACACTATTTTATGCATGTTTTGAAGATTCTAAATGGCATTAAAAGGATTTTTCCTCAAACACATGTTTTCACATGTTGTGCATATTGATATGCTAAATGTGCATTAGACTCCTTGAGAGAAGGTAATGAGCATGTTTGATGTCACTTATAATGTGGGTGTTTTAAGCCATCAATGAGAATTTGAGTCTCCTTTTAATGAAAAATGATAAATATCTTAAAATGGGTGAATTTTATGACTTGGGAAGTATTTATGTAGGCTCACTCTTAAGAGGTGGTCATATGTTTAGATAGTGCTCTTGATGTGTGCATATATATTGCAAGAATTTTCCATAAACGATGCATGTTATGAAGACTATTGTCATGCTAGAAGCTGCAATTTTGTGAAATGACTTCCTATTGTTGTGATGTGTGTGGTGTGACTTACCATTTGGACTGCATTATTAAGGACATATGAGCATACTTTGGTTAAAGTTGAGGAGTACTCATTAAAATGAATATACCTTTGTGCATTGCTTGTATATGAGCTCTATGGTACCATGTAAGTATGTTAAGGAGAAAGAAATTCCTCCTTAAACATAACAAAACATGGTAATGCAAGTATGACATTGAAAGTACTATGACTTAATGACAAAAATCCTTGTTGATCTACCCTACTCATGACTGATGTGCATCTACTGTGAGTTACTCGGTTGCTTCTTGAGTGATGTGAATCTGCCGATATGTGACTTAAAGGTTGTTGCATAATGAACTCTTAATGTAATAGGATGTAAATAACATGTTATGATTAGGGAAGGATGTTCCTCCTATGACATTGAGAAGTGCGTATGAGTTTGATGCATTAAAGAGTGAGTGAAAAAGGTTTTGTTTTCTTGGGTTGCATTGAGTGAAAAATGGTTTGATGTTTTGTGTTCCTTGTATGTTTGGTGCATTGACTTTTATGTGATGATGTGTTTAATGTTGTGAGATGTTCTATGGGTTCATTGAGTCCTTGAAAGTGTTTTTAAAATGTCCCAAGTGTCGTTCGAGGACGAATGTTCCCAAGTGAGGGATATTGTAAGGTCTCTCAATATGAGATAAGGTGCATAGAGACTCACATGTTCCAAAAAAGGTTTAAAATATGTAAAAGCAAGTGTTTTATAGTATGCATACTTGATATGAAGGGATTTGGAGGTCAAACGTCCAAGAACGTCCAATGACATTCGAAAGTTAGCCTTGAGACGTGCTAGTGTATTCTTCTGTGCCTTGGTATGTTTTACATGTTTTTTGATGCTCAGATTGGTATGGAAGGTCCTTAACTTATATATGATCATATTTACGTTAGTAACGTCTCTGCACAACTCCCCAAAGGACCACCCAAGGGATCCTTAAGAAGGACCCAAAAGCTGCATAGACACTGCCTTGGCAGTGTCCAATCGACGACCCCATGCACCTAAGCCTTATGCTTTTGTCGACGCCCGTCGATAGGGGCGTAGATCAACACTTAGCCATGTGACGTTAAGACCCAAAAATATACAATCTCTGTCACCATTGACGGATGCACAGTATGAAACTCTCATTACATCGACGCTCTGTGGATGCACTCTTCGATGGGTGACCTGCAACTATTGCATGAACATAGTTAAGTGAATGGGTGAACGGGAAGTTCACTACATGTCCTAAATAGACCCTAGGAAGTTATTTTATCTATTTTTTGGTATACTAAGTTGGTTAAAAAGATGAGAACCCCAATTAGACTTCATATGTCAAATTTTACCTTCCCTCTCAAAACAAAACCTCTCTAGAAACCTCCATTGGAGATGAAACTCAAGAATAGTCATGGTGATGGATTCTCAAGTTTTCTTCTTGAAGATTTCGTGGTCTTTTCATCTAATGAGGTATGGTGATCCTTCATCCTTTGTTGTCCATTCATCTAACGAGTTCCTTCCAATGTTTTCAAAGGGATTTCATAATCAAATTGTCAATATTTCAATCTAGCCACGGGTTCCTTCTCAAAATGATTTTAAAAGTGTGATTATGATAATGAAAAAAGGATATAAAATACCCTTTAACTATCCGAAATAGCTAAATATACCTTTGAACTATATTTCAGCTCAAATATACCCTTCCCGTCAAACTATAGGTTCAAAAATACCCTTCCATTAACATAATCTGTTAAATGCCACTTTGATGCCATGTGGATGACACATGGCATGCCATATAAGACAATAGGGTTCCACTCATGCCACATAGAGTAATATATTTATCCCTAATTTCCCCCATTTTTCTCCATTTTCCTTAGAAATAAGAAACGATTTTACTGAGGAACATAGAACTCCTTGCCCTCATTTCTCCATTTCCGTAGTTTTGTATGTGTGATGTAATAGGAAGGCATCTAAAGATATAATTTGTCGTTATGAATTTTGTAATGATGGTCAAATTTATCGCGTTAGTTCGTGTAGGTTGCTCCATATAAGAGCATTCAGAGAGTTGCATTTGTGTCTTCCATACCCAAGAATCCTTCTGGATTTAATAAAGCTAGCAACATCAAAACTCTAAGAACAAGAATGATGATATTTGCATTTTAGCAAGTGTAACTTTTTAAGTTAATCTTTTTATAGTGCTAAATAATGAGTGTGTACCGAAGCTTATTCTTGTTGATTATAACAGATGTAAAGCCTTTTGATGTGGTTATATTACTCCACATGATTGAGAAGGCGAAATCATTTCTAAATTTTAAGGGAGATGGAGAAAATTGGAGAAATTAGGGGTAAGTTTATTCGTGTATGTGGCATGAGTGGAGTCCTATTGACTTATGTGGCATGCTATGTGACATCCACATGGCATCCAAGTGGAGTTTAACAGAATCTGTTAATGAGAAGGGTATTTTTGACCCTATAGTTTGACGGGAAGGGTATATTTGAACCAAAATATAGTTCAAGGGTAAATATGAGCTATTTTTGATAGTTCAAGGGTATTTTGACTATTTTCTGTTATGATAAATTGATGATTCTGTACTATTTTGAGGATGATTTTCAATCCAATTTCATGATGAATCATGATCCTCCCAATTTCTCAATTTAGTCTATAATGTGGGCATTGTGATCTTGATGTTAGGTTGATTGTAGCATATTTTGATTATGTTAAATTGATTATAGCTTTTGTTTTCTATGTGAATTGATGTTGAATTATTGGTAATTGATCATGATGATCAAAGTAATGGAGAATTGGTAAGATTGCCCTATTCCTCTACTTTTCTATAGAATTAATTGATAGTTGAATTATCCTTTTATGGTATTGTGTGATATGGTCCACTTATGGTTGCCGTGTTTACTTTCTTGTAGATCTTTATATGTGTTGATCATGTCCTTGAAGGCAAGTTATGAATTATGAAGTGTGGCTATGATGATCACACAATGTGAATTATTATGCCTAGTCTCTTAATCAAGTATCATGTTCGAGGTGTATAGATAACGTCTTCTACAATTGAATGAACTTGTTAGGGGTAGCTTTAGTCTAAATGCTACCAATGATGAAGTTCTAGTGGTCAATGATCCCTACTATATACTCATATATGAATGTGTGAATCTTAGCCTATGTTAGGGGTCTAGAATGCAAATGTTGAAGTTGTCTTGTCTCCTATGCTATGAAGTTGTGTTTGCTCTATGAATGAATGTGGATTATGTTCTTAATAGGGTGGCTGCCGCCATTATGTGATCATGTTGTCCAATTTACACACACTCACACCTCATGTATGTTTGTGATTAGAATAGGTTCATGGTGTCTAATGAAAGGATAGTTCTCATATGCATTAATGTCTACCACTATACATGTTAAGTATATGTCCATGAAGTATGATAGATATCTTATCGAGGATGACTTGATAGGTGTACTAGTTGTAGGCAAGGACATTGCACATGTCTACCTTGATAGAATAACTCCTAGAGTGATTGCACTATGTACATGATTATTTATGTTTAGTATCTAAATATATTTATGTTGAAGGTCTCCTTATGTAAGTACACATACACACACATGAATCTATATAATTAAGCATGTACGATGATCTAGTAAAGAGAGGGTCCCTTGAAAGGTATTCTAAATTATACTCTAAACTAGATTGTGCTTGAATATTCTATGTCCGTGTGAAAGGTTTTCTCAGATGAATTAGGTTGATTAATTAGCACATTCTCATATATAACCTACGAGCTAAGCATATGAGCGGTTAATTATCCTAAAACCATTTTTATGAAGTAAAGTTAATAAAGACATTTCAATAAAGGGAAGTTAGCTAAGCATCGAATGAACTTGATGATGAAAGGTGCCCCTTACTAAAGGGAAGGCTTGTTCACCATAGTCCTCACGAGGTGGATAACTATAATTCCCAATTGGCCTAAAGAGGTTTTCCATGTATACCTCCAAATTTCCATATCTCCGTTGCCCCAAAGTACCTAGATAGTGGATCCATCTAAAATGCTAGAATGATATTCATGTCTTACCATGGTAAGTTAGATACCTTCTTTTGGTGTGAGGGGATGACACAAAATTCAATGTTTGGCTTACATGGTCTTATTGTCATTTAAGGCTAGAATTTCCCTAAAGTAAAAGGGGCAAGGAAGTAAAGTAATGAACCCTAACTAGGATAACATAAGGGAATTTGCTTAGTGTAGGTGAGGGTATGAGACTTTACCTATACATTGCATAAGTAGCTCTTGAGGGAGTTCTAGGAAGGTTTTCTATATGTATATGTCTTATATGCATGACATTTTGGTATTGACCTAATTATATGATAATATGCATGGTATGATCCTATTATGTCTATATGATGAGGTATTACCTTATATGTATAATGTTGGTCTCATTGACTATATGATGGTCTTACTTGGCATGTATGAAGTTGTTTATACGTTTTTTGATGATGTATGAAGTAAATGATATGCTTGTGGTCTCATTTTGAGTTTATAAATATATGTGAGGTTATGGGACTTCACATGTATATTGCACTAGTATGTACAGGTTGGCTATTGCCTTACTATGGTTATGTTGGAAGTCTTGACTTGTATGTTGTCTTGGAATTTTATGTGTGGTTCATGGAGTATGTTGAGTTATGTATGAAAAATGTGTCTTATGATATGCTATGTTTTATGAATACCTATGTTTGAGTTAATATAAGTTATGTGAATGTTCACCTTGTTGACCTTAAGTTGATGCTTGAGTCTGGGTAGTGAAATGGGGCACTATTAATACATTGCACCAAATGTTACTAGAGGGTTACTTGGGGGTAAGGACATACAGTAAAAGAGAGGTTATTATATGAATATGATAAATGTGCCTTAAATGAATTAGGTGGCTTTATGTCACATTATGAATAGTGTCTACGCATATGTGAAGTATATGAGCTATTTTTGTGATTATTGTATCAAAGTTTTATGAAAAGGCATGATGGTTTTTAACCAAATGTCCTCTTTAAATTCATGTTTTTGCATGGTTGTCATACTTAGTGCATTCTTGTACTAACACCTTTCTTATTCACATTTTTACATGGTGTAGATTATGGTTCTTAAAAGATACCTCTAAAGTGAAGGGCTTCTTGATATGTGTTTCCCAAGATGAAGAAAGTATCCTTATGATTCAAGAATTTCCTAGTTTTGTAATACCTTAGTTATTGTAATATATTGATAAGGGTCGTGTCCCTATCCTATTCTATTGGTGTTGAGTCTAAGATTGCAAAAGAGACTTAGAGTCTAACTATGTATTATGATATTATATATATATATATGAAGTGATGTTTCCAGCGTATGATGTGCTATGAAAAATTTTAATTTTCGCTAATTTCCTATGAAAATGTGATGAATGATATCTATGCGCTTGTACAACACCTCTGAGAGGTCAAGTACACCATGTTACTTCTAGGGATTGATCCCTGGTCATGACATTTGTAAAGAAGAAACATAAATGCACTCCTATGAACGTGGAAAATATACCGGATTCAATTGGTCTATTCGATTTGGAATTGTCAAGTCATTCATATCTATTTAGTCAAAACAAGGCATCTTTTTGGTCGAACAATCTAGTTTGCTTTGTTTATTGGTTTATGGTAGGGCATATCTAATTGCAAGATTCATCGACATGAATCCAATTTATTTCCATTATACTTATTCCTTTTTATTTAGTTAGTAGAACCTTCTAACTATATATTTGTCACGGTCCCTGAGTATACCCTAGAAGACATGGTATTCTCGAATTGCAATGCAGCGTACTTGACCTCTAGGAGGTGTTGTACAAGCCTTTGAACATCATTCATTGAATATATATTAAAAGTACACTCAATTAAAAAACTTTTCTTTCAAAACGTAATGCTTAAGTCACTTCATAAAATATCTAACATATTTCTCAAAAACCATCTATGACATCCTTAGTATAATAATCTTGGGTCATTGCCTATAGAAGTCTAACATAATGAAAAACATAAAAGACATAATAGGGTGGTAGCATCTGATGCTGTGAGGACTCACCAATCTTCTTTTCTTGGAAACCTTGGAATTCGACCCTTCAAAGCAACTCAATCTTCTCAAGACCCTACATGGAAAAAATGTAGGCAATATGCGTTAGTACGATATGTGCTAAGTATGGAAACTATCATATCAAACATAAGATATGTCAAAGGGTTAGTCAACAATAGACATAATCATAAGAGATAAAGACATAATCATAACATGAACTTATAAGCATATTAAAACATCATAAAGCATATAAGAGTTCGTACTGAAATCATTATCCTTCTTACTCAAATGAATTAAATTACAAGCCACATCCAAGTATACTAGTGCATGGCCAAGGTAGCATCTCCCATACTACTGCCATAGCTAGGTACATCTCTTTAGTCATTCTTGATCATAGTCCACTTTCATAATTAAGACCTATATTCATCGTAACATATGAGCACTATGCCCCTAGGCAACCTCAAAGTGCACTTGTGCAATGCATGTGAATCATCCCATACTACATCAACACACTAAGCATATCTTGAAGTCATCCTATCTAGTTTCATGTCATCTTAGGAATCTCTAGTAGACCTAAGCTATGCGTACCAAAGAGTAATATACCTTATGATTTACTCAAAACATGCTTGTGGAATGTACATAAGGAAGCACATAATACATCACATGCAAAGCCTATCTTGAATTTATCCTTAACATGTCCACCTTCCATAGCTTTATTATTCCTTAACTTCAGTCAATAAGATTCTCTCATTTTATTCTACTATACTAGGAAAGGCAACTCTAGTCCAGTCCTATCTTCATCTCTTATTCTTTAATGACCCTAGGTTATACCTTGTGCAATGCACATATGATTCCCCATAACACCATCCACGCAAGGTACTATTTTAGATCCTTTCTCTATTACTTCTTACTATGGATCCTAGCCCCTATTTTTATTTTGAACACTATGAGATACTTCTTTATATATGTCTAAGTTCTTTAATCATATGGATTCTACGAGATACTTTTTAAGGTATGTCTTGATCCCTCACTAAACATGAATACTACGAGATAACCCTTGGGGTTGTCTAAGTCCATTCACACATTATAAACGGTACGAGATACCCTTGGGAATGTCTAAGTGCATCCACACATTATAAACACTACAAGAAACCCCTTGGGCATGTCTAAGTTTATTCTTTTCTTTGGACACCAAGAGATGTTTCTCAAGCACGTCTAAGTTCATAGGATATGGAGATCTCTACTAGGATATGTTGACTCAACTACGTGAAGGACTCCCGCCTCATGAGACCTACATGGATAGTCATCACAGCTACTATGTGTGTCTCTCCTTTCTACTTGGAGTCCGAATCCTTGCAAGACTATCTGTCTCACTTTGTATATCCACTTGGAGTCAAGCATATAATCGAAGGTTTTCTTGTCAAGCCTTGCTCAACACTTTTCATTTAATCATCCTAAATATACAACTAAAACAACCAACTTAAGGTTCATTATTGATCAAGTCAACTTATATTCATTCATAGGTAGAATGTAGGATCTTATAGCCTTAGCTTTCTTTTATTATAACGCCCCAAAATGAACTAAGGTGAACTAGAGCCTCATGGTTGTTTCTTGAGCTGATTTTTAGTTAAACTAAGTTAGTTTAGTGTCCTTAGGCAGTGTGTGAAGTTTGGTTAAGTTTGGAGTTCAATCAACCAAGAACATCCATGACGTTCGGAAAGTATTCCTTAGAATGTGCTAGTGTGTCTTGTTGTGTTTAGATGAGTTTTACGTGTTCGTTTTACTTGAAACTTGCATTGCATGTTCCTAAGACCTAGACGACTTTGTTTAGGGGTTTAACGTCCGGGAACGACCCCACCTAGACCCACAAGGGGACCTAGATGAAGGGCCCAAGACTTGGGAAAATCTTCCAAAAAGCAGTGGACATCGACGACCCTAACGACGGTTCGTTGGTCCCTCAACGGTCAGTCGACCTAGGGAGTCGATTGTACCAGTGAGTTCAATTTGTCCATGCTCCATTTGGAGCTAAGTGTCCACCAAAGAGACCCTACCAACGGTCCGTTGGTGAAGGTCCGGCGGTGAGGCCTGCAATCTGTGAAGTTGCTGCCCACTTGGTGTGTTTTATGTAAATACACCCCAAGTCTCTTAAGGCCCTACGTAAATAATTTTAGTGTTTATAGATTATATTAAAATAGTTTTAAAATCCTAGACCTAGACAAGACCCCTCTCTTCAAAATATTCAAACTCTCCCTCTAAAGACAAACTCTCTCAAGACTCCATTGAAAGCTAGAGGTCAAGGAAGGATAGGAGGGCTGGTTGGACGTGTCTCTTCATCAAAAACTCTTGGATTTTTCTTCCTTAAGTGAGGTATGGATCCATTCTTGAATATCTTTTCATTCAAGAAGCCAAACTTCTAAAAAGGGTTTCTAAACTCAAACTCCTTCTAACTTTGATTTCTACTAGGGGTATTTTTGTATTTAAGTTTTAATCATTTAAATGTATTTAGTTTGGGTTAAATTGATGATTTTGATGATAAAACTCTAATGAAACTCTTGTTTATGTATACTTCAACTTTTGGCTTGAAAATAGGTTATGTCAGTATGATTTGAGTAGATTATGAACTTGGTCTTCTTGTATTTGTCTTGTTGTTGTAGATACTGCCCTAAGGGCCTTAATATGGTGAAATATTGATAAGTTTCTTATGAGTGATGATGGTTTGAATTGATGTTGAGTTGCTTCCATTATATAGTTCTTATTCTTAATTGATATTGAGTGGTATGGTCCATCTTATGGATGGCGGTGCTAATTGAGGAATTTGATGTTATTTAGTATGTTTGAATATGTAATCTTGAAGGTCTAACATGTGAAATGAAGAGATATTGTAAATGAGTCTTGTATTGTGTTTTGGGTGTAGCTTGAATTGCATGCTAGACCTAGTTTAAGTCTAAATGAAGTATATGATTGAGAAGAATGTAGGGTGTGTAACTTGAAGAACCAAGGTTAAAGTATGTGTAGAACTTGGTATAAAGAATGTATTATACCAAATTGCATAAAATGGGGAATCTTGAGGTGGACACACTTCGTGAGTTGAGATGTGGTGTCTAGTAAAAACCTCTCCATTCCTAGTGAGCTCTCTATGATAGACTATTATGTTAAGAAATCCGTAGGGAGTTATGCCTAGCACCGAGAGGATATATGAAGGAGAGGTGGATTACACTTCGTGAGTTGAGATATTGTATTTCCAAAGTAGCTCTTGAGATGAGTACTCCTCGTTAGTAGAGAATGATTTACATAGTAGCTATTGGGAAAGGCATGTAAAATCTAAGAAGCATGACGTTACTCTAAGTAAGTGAGGATCCCTCATCCGGTCGGGGTTAATATCGGGATTCCATCTCTAGCTCTCATGGTCTATGTCAGTAAAGCAAATCCCCCACAAAGAATTGATTGAACTAAGTCTTCTAAAAGAACTTACTACTTAGGGTATGTGGTGGTATGAGACGCTATCTACTCATTGTACTAGGTAGGACCTTCCAAAAGGGAAGACTTGGTGCCAAACCTTCTAAAAGAATGTACTACTCATTACACTAAGTAGGCATTCCGAAAGGAAAGACTTTGGTGGTTTGTTGGGTGTCTTTTAATGTCTTTCCATTGATTGAGGGGCTTGTTCCTCCCGAGTTGAGTAAGCCGAAAGGTAGTCTTGAGGGTTGCTTTGGTGTTTATTGGAGGAGGCATATGCATACTTCCTTCATATCTTACCTTTGTGAGTCTTAGGATAATTCCGAGGTAGGGGAACTCTTAAGGAAATTGAGTTCACTTTCTCATTCGCTTTGCCTTGGAAGTTCACTCATTTAATGTAGGATAGTTCATTGTAATTGCTCAAGTTGAATTTATTGTGAATGCTTTTCAATGATTCATTGTCAATGTTCAAATGTATTTACTGTAAATGCTTAAGGAGTTCACTATGAAGGTCAAGTTGGTTTACTGTAATGTTTCTTGTTGGCTTAAAATTATGGGAATTCTTACCTAGGTTGTAAATGATGTTTAGTATGATGTTTTGCCTTTGTATTCATGAATTTTTTACTTAAATTTCATGAAAAGCTATTTTTACTAAAATGTCCCTTTTCACATATTTTTGCATATGCCATACTTAGTACATTGTTTTGTACTAACCCCATACTTTTCTATACTATATAAGTATAGGTTGGAAGCCTTTGAAGGTTTGAAGGCTAGGAAGAAGAGCTTGGGAAAGTTTCACTCAAAGCAAAGTATGTCCTCATTGTTATGTATTTTACTTTATTGTAGAGGGCCATGTCCCTAAGATTTATGTCTATTACGTCGTGTCTTTAAGTTGGATTGTGACGACGAGATTCTCTAAGTATTTATGAAAGATTGTCTTTTATTAATTATTCGTGAAAAGTTTTAAATTTATGCACTACTTTTCATGTCTTATGTGATGAACGATAGTAAAGGGCTTGTACAAGAACCCAAAGGGTCAAGTACTCCCGGTCACGAAAGGAGGGTTCTCCCCAACTTCTAGGGGGTGCTTTCAGGTCGTGATATTTATAATTTGTTCATTATTAGAAGGCAATCCTAGTCAGACATGATCATATAGGTTCAGTTTCATCTTTACAAGTCAAGACCAACCTAGATCAATTAAGCGTATTTCGATTCATATCTAGGTTATTCAATCATGATATAATAGTATAGAATAGTGAATAAAGAAGATCAACATAAAACGTTCATCTAACTTCTTCTGGCCTAAAATCACCATGATCACCTTCAAGTTCAATTAACACAATTCACTATGAAACCATCGGGAAAGAAGTTAATAATCATCATATAAACATCATTGAATTCTACCCAGAAGATTGGGATCATAATCAAGCCTTACCCACAATGCAATCATAACCCTCTCAAGATTGGGGTTCTTTGGATTCACAATTGAAGGGACACTAGTGGGGTGTCATGGATGGACGAATAAATGAATGAATAAGATTGACATACCTTAGAATACCTTACATTAGAAACTTAATCCCAGCTTGAACTCTTGGTGAATTCGTCCTAAGCTGCTGCCCCCAATTCTTGTTCTTCTTCAATGGTGTTCTTGAGAGTTCTATTGAGAGAGATGTTTTGATTTGGTTTCTAGAGTAAGGGGGTATTTTATAGTTTGAATACTCATATAGTGCCTAAAACAACCTAAAATAACCTCCCATATAATTATTTGTACGTGGGGTGAATTGGGAGTGAATTTCCCAATTCACCCCTCCACTTTACAATAATTTGCAAGAAATTGCAGACCCATCGATGGTTGGCCATTGACGGACTGTTGGTTGGAGGAAGGTCCATCCTGCAGGTCTATAGTTTTTGTCGTAGAGGCATCATTTGGTGCTTATCTCAAGAAACAAAGTGTAAAGCTACGCCCCTCCATCAACGGGGCGTCGCCCCACTCACGAGGCGTCGATTCACTGCCCAGGCAATGTCTAGGCAATGATTGGCGTCCTCCTTGAGGGATTTTTGCGTGGCCCTTGGTGACTCATGCTCAAAAATTTCCACCCTAAACACTTCTGTATAGCTGTTAGGAACCCTCCCTACCAATTTGAGCTCCAAACACAACATAAAACCTCATGAAACACAATAAGGCACGCTAGCATGTATCAAGGCTCCAAACTCTCTCAACCTCCAAAATCTCTCAACACCATATTGATCATTTTAGGACCTTATAAACTCATGACACATATGTTAGGCTCTATTTTGACCTAATTCATTTTTTGGGTCCTTACAATACTACTCTTCGACAAATTCTCCTGTTTCTCTTGTTTTTTTTTAAAGAAGGGGAATTCTAAATTAACTAATTATCTTATTTCACCTTTTATTATAAATTTTTTAAAGATTTCTATTTATTTCTATAAATAGAATTGGGAGGTCTTTATTTTCATCTTTTTTTTCTTAGTGATTTACAATAAAACATGTAATCAAATAGAAGAAATTGTATAGGAATTGGCATCTCAAGATTGAGAAGATCTTGTGTTGGTATATTCCTTTTATTATTATTGAATTAATTTTTAATAATACTATTAGGATTCAAATCCAGGTGGAGGGGTTATTCTTGGTTGAAAACAGAAAAAGAAAACTACCTTTCGCTAGGTCGAGGTAAGTAAGGTATACGAAGGAAAAACCTATTGACAATAAAATTGACCAAAGATATTCATTTTTAAAAAACTTTAGCTTCTACACAAATACAACAGGCCTTTCCTAAATCTATGTGAATTCCTCGTCGTAGTTATGCATTTCACCCGGCCCGGTAATTGAGTTGACTTCCAAAATTCAATAAGATTTGGGATATGAAAAGAAAGGGAGTCTACTAATTCTTTTATTTTGGATATGAATATGTAATTCGCTTTCGAAGACTAATGACGAAAGGTTTTTTTTGTTTATCTGCAATTGCAAAAATCAATAGCTATTGGATCCATTGTTATGCATTTTTTCTTAATCTACTTAAACGATTGTCGTGAGTAAACTTATACGAGTAATTGGATTTCATTTAGTTACAAGAAAGAAATATTAATGATAAAAATGCAAATTATACAGTTTTGTTTTGCATTTATAATTTTTATAGGGCTATACAACTCAAACACACCTTCTCGGTAAAACAGATCAAACTTCTTGTTATTAAAATGATCTAAACTGTTTCAAAGACCCAACATGCATATTTTTTTTGCATTGGGATCTTTCATTAACTGATGAAGTATCAGTTAGTCTGCCATTTTTTTTCTTGACAAAAAAAAACATAAGGATATAGCTCCATTTGCTCTGATTCATTATTTTGGAATATTACCAAAGTGCTTCAAAGGTGGGATTATCTTGACGTAGGTCTGTATCTTGCCAAGATCAACCTAAGTTAAATGAAGTCTCGATCGTTCTTCTTAAAAATCAAGTATCAATCTTCATACACCTTAAAGTTCATATGACAAAAAGAGATTTTTTTGAGGTCCTTATACTCATTATCCATATCATTAAATAGACTGGTATTCACCTTATCAAGATCTCAAATCAATGATGGTGTTTGCTTGGAACCTCCTAAATGGGCGTCCAAATTGGGCCGAACCCTTTGTCGGGCTATGGTTCCCTCAAAGTTATGGAATGAGACATCCATTTCTCAACAAGATTTATTTTTTGGATTGTATGATGAACTCCCTTGAAAAACATTGGTGCGCGTGTAACCGAGTTGCTCTACCAACTAAGTTATAACCATTAGTTCTTGTCATACATATTTTATCATGTAGGTAAATTCTTGTCAAGAGAAATATTTAATGATCCAACATCAAAAAATCTTTGATCTGTTTGAGTTGTATTCCTTATATTAGTATTGCTTATAAGTAATATGATAGTTATAATCCATTGACAGGATGGGTTTCATTTGGTGGTTCTCTTTGGGATGATAAATAACCTACTTAACTCAGTGGTTAGAGTAATGCTTTCAATGGTATCTAATAAGGTTTACAACCCACCTTTAGTGATGTAAATTTTTTTGATTTTGAATCTTTTCTTTTTTGATTTTTAATCTGAATTTTTGCATCCAAATTGGATTCTATTTGATTGTATTCACCCGACAGAATCTAAATAGGATTAGAAAGAGAACTTCTTTTTATTATTCAAAATGTACAAACTAGTTATTAAATCGTACTGCTAGCCGCCACCCGTATTCTAGTTCGTCGGAGAGCTAGATTTGCTGCAATTCAGTCTCCTTCCTTCAGCCTTTTTCACATTAGCATCCGCTATTTCAAGATTTCGCTGAGCTTCTTGTGGATTAATGTTACTACCCTTCTACACATGATTTACTAAAGCAGTGATCTCATTATTTCCTATTCTAGAAAAACCACGCATCAGACTCATCGTTAACCATTGGTCGTTAAGGCGTATTCTAAAAATCCCTATATCTACAGTTGTGGCAATAGAGGCGTGATTTGGTAATATGCCAATTTGACCTCTATTAGTTGATAAAACAAGTTCTTCCACTTTTAAATCCCAAACAATTCGATTAGGGGTCAGTACACTAAGACGTAAGGTCATTTCTTCAAATTTCTCTCCATTTCTAAGTTCATAGTCTTCGCGGTATCTTGTTCGATGGTACCTCCAAATAAAAGGCCTGTTCAGGAAGACCATCTAATTCTCCGAAAAGGATCAATTGAAATCCTCGAATTGTTTCAGCTAGACCAACATATTTCCCTGGATAACCCCTAAATACTTCTGCTATGAAAAAGGGTTGTGATAAGAAATGCTCAATTTTTCCCGCCCATGGTACGAGTAAATGATCCTCTTCGGATAATTTGTCCAATCCAATGATAGCTATAATGTCCTGATTTTCTTTGTAACGTTCTAAAGTTTGCTTAACTCTTTGGGCTGTTTCGTAATGTTCCTCACCAACGATCCGAGGTTGAAGCATGGTTGACGTTACATCTAAAGGATCTACTGCTGGATAAATACCTTTGGCAGCCAATCCTCTTGATAGTAAGGGAGTAGCATCTAAATATGCAAATGTAGTAGCAAGAGTAGGGTCGGTCGGTCATATCGTTTGCCAGTACATAAATTACCTTAATGGAGGTTATGGACCCTTCTTTGGTAGAAATAATTGTTTCTTGTAACGAACCCATTTTAGTACTTCAGGTCAGTTGATAACCCACAGCGGAAGGCGTTCTACACAATAAGGCCGATACTTCGGATCCTGCTTGGACGAAACATAAGGTATTGTCAATAAATAGAAATATGTCTTGCTCATTAACATCTTCGAAATATTCCACAATAGTTAAGGTAGTCCAACAAATTCTTATACAAGCTCCCGGAGGTTCATTATCCGACTGTAAACTACGACCACTTTTGATTCTGCAATATTTTCTTTATTAATAATCAATCCATATTCTTAGATTTCCATGTAAAGATCATTTCCTAACCGATTACATTCACCCACATCGCCAAATACGGATATGCCCCCATTAGATTTAGAAATATTCTTAATCAATTCTATAGTGAGTATTTTTTTACCCATTCCAGCTTCCCCGAATAATCTGATTTTTCCTCCACGGCGATAAGGGGCTAAAAGCTCTACTACTTTAATTTCTGATTCAATAATAGATAATTTTGTATCCAACTGTGTAAAGGAGGGCGCATATCTATGAATAGGAGACATTGTACAAATATCTACAATACCTAAATTATTAACAGGCTCTCCGAGCACGTTAAAAATTTATCCCATAGTCGCTCCTCCAACTGGAACACTTATAGGAGCTCGTGTGTCAATCACTGTCATTCCTCTGGTTAGACCTTCTGTAGCACTCATAGCTACATGCCTAACTCGATTATTTCCTAATAATTATTTTACTCACAATCCACATTAATTGGTTGACCAACACTACCTTGACCTTTAACTACCAGAGCGTTATAAATATTTGGCATTTTGCCTGTGGAGATGCTACATCTAGTACAGGACCAATGATTTGGACGACATGCCCCGGATTTTTTTTCAAGTGTGGAAACCGCAGAACCTGAAGTAATAGGATTGATTCTCATAATAATAAAATAAATATGTCAAAATGTATTTTCCAAAATTACCGAATTCAAAATAAATGTCCGCTACCACGTCGATCGGTTAATTCAATGAAATAGGAACTAGCACTAGATTTCGTTGACATTATGCAATTGAACAAATCCAAATGCTTACTTATTTAATGAGACAAAGTTAATTTGGTAGCTCACCCAACATATTTTCATTTAATAATCTCAAGTAGATGAATCAAAATCTTGAAAAAGTCTTTCATTGTCTACCATTATAGACAAGCCCATCCATATTATCGATTCTATGAAATTCGAACCTGAACTTTATTTTTCTATTTCTATTGCGATTCATTATTTGTATCTAATGGGCTCCTCTTCTTATTTCTTTTATATTTCAATTTTAGCATATAGATTTATGCATAGACTATTCTTTCATTTGCATTTTCTTTTATTTTTTTATACCTTTCATAGATTCATAGGGGAATTCCATATAATTTCACATCTAGGATTTACATATACAACATATACCATTGTCAAGGGGGAAGTTCTTATTATTTAGGTTAGCTAGGTATTTCCATTTTTTTTAAAAAAAGGTAAAATAACAAAATTGGCTGGTGCTATATATATGGAAGAGTATAAGTAATGATGTTTTTGGCAAATAATATACCATGGTCTAATAATCAACCATTCTGATTAATTGATAATATTAGTATTAGTTGGAAATATTGTGAAAGATTCCTGTGAAAAGTTTCATTAACGCGGAATTCATGTCGAGTAGACCTTGTTGTGAGAAATTGTCTATTATACTCCTTCGTACCAATCCAATGATACTGATATGTTGGCAACATTCCGAGTAACTTCTCAACGTCGAGTTCCACCTGAAGAAGCAGGGGCTGCGCTAGCTGCCGAATCTTCTACTAGTACATGAACAACTGTATGGACAGATGGACTTACCAGTCTTGATCGTTACAAAGGGTGATGCTACTGCATTGAGCGCGTTTTTGGTGAGAAAGATCAATATATTGCTTATGTATCTTACCCTTTAGACCTTTTTGAAAGAGGTTACATTACCAATATGTTTACTTCCATTGTAGGTAATGGATTTGGGTTTAAAGACCTCTGCGCTCTACGTCTGGAATATCTGTGAATCTATCAACTTATGATAAAACTTTCCAAGGTTCGCCTCATGGGATCCAAGTTGGAAGAGAAAAATTTAACAAGTATGGTCGTCCCCTGTTGGAATGTACTATTAAACCTAAATTCGGGTTATCTGCAAGAAACTAAGGTGGAGCTGTTTATGAATGTCTTCGCGGTGGAATTGATTTTACCAAATATGATGAGAACATGAACTCACAAGCATTAATGTGTTGGAGAGATTGTTTCTTATTTTGTGCTGAAGAACTTTATAAAGCACGGGCTGAAACAGGTGAAATCAAAGGGTATTACTTGAATGCTACTGCAGTTATGTGCAAAGAAATTATCAAAAAAGCTTTATTTTCTAGAGAATTAAGCGTTCCGATCGTAATGCATGACTGCTTAGAAGAGGGATTCACCACATATACTACCTTATCTCATTATTGTCGAGATAATGGTCTACTTCTTCACATCCACCGTGAATTGCATGCGGTTATTCATAGACAAAAGTATAATGATATCCACTTCCAGGTATTAGCAAAAGTGTTACGTATGTCAGGTGGAGATCACATTCACTCTGGTACAATAGTAGGTAAACTTGAAGGTGAAAGAGACATAACTTTGCCTTTGTTGATTACTGCGTGATGATTTTTTTGAACATGATAGAAGTTGCAGTATTTATTTCACTCAAGATTGGGTCTCTTTACCAGGTGTTCTACATGTGGCTTCAGGAGGTATTCACGTTTGCCATATAGATAATTTCGTACTATAGTAAGGTGAAGGAACTTTAGGGAATCCTTGGGGTAATGTGCCAGATGTCATAGCTAATCGAGTTACTCTAGAATTATGTATGAAAGCTCGTAATGAAGGACGTGATCTATCTTGAGAAGGTAATGAGATTATTCGCGAGGCTTGCATGAAATAGATGTAGCAGTAGCTTGTTGGAACCCCAGAGTTTTTACTTGATTCAGGATATATGATGTATATGCAATTCCGAAGTGCTCATTAATCTACTAATAAGTTGTCTCATGGAAGTTCCATCTATCGCTTTATCGTGCAAGACCAGATTGGCCCGTTCTGCCATAAGTACCTCCATAAGTAGGATGCGACAATGAGTTTCATTTGATGATTGTAAAACTTCCTTTTATTGATCTTGATTCATGTTTAAATTTCGGAACTATGGACCTTGCAGAACCGGAGAACCCCGGAGTCCCACGGTATCATAGAATTAGGTGGCATATGAATCGGCCCAAGAAAACCCCTGTATAGCTTCTTAGATTTCTCGAGAAAGATCAATATGACAAACACTTGTTCGAACGTATATAAAAAGGATTTTTTAGACTTCTTACTATTAGTAGTGTCCATATATCCCATAAAATTACCTAAAGATTCATAGTGAACTTCGATGGGAGTTTCTCTTGAAGCAATAACGGGTGGATCTAGTTGCCACCGGAGCCACAAAGGATATCGAAATTGATTTGTTTCTGCCAATAAGCTCCAACTACATCATAGGAATTCAAAAAAAGGGTTCTTACATAACCTTATAGTAACTATTGTCACTTCTTTTTTGATTTTGATAGTTTTGTGGTTACATGGATTTTATCTATTCACACAAATACCTCGATGATTTCCGCTCATTAATACATAGAGTCCAATAAGCATATCTTGCATTAGAATTGAAATGGGATCCCCAATAGGCTGAGACAAAAGATTCATATGAGAAAATTATGTAAATGGGCCTCTACTTGAGCCTCCAAGAATAAAGGTACATGAACAACCATTAGATCTCCGTCAAAATCGGAGATCTTGAAGGATTTCCCATACAATTGGCTCTTTATATCGAATTTTACTCTTAGCAACTCATATGTTCCAAGCAAGATGTTGTATAATTAGACCACAAATTACAAATATCTAGAAAAGTTCTACTGCTATTTCACAAGGCAATCCACATCGATGTAATAAAAGTGAAGGACCCACGACAATAATACAACGTCCTGAATAATCAACTCGTTACCATGAAAAGTCTAACGAAATCTTCCCTTTTTACCTTCAATTACATCAGAAAATGACTTGTAAACTTTATTATGACCGTTCGTCATTGGTTTTCCCCGGGTTCCATTATAAATAAGTGTATCCATGACTTCTTGTAATAATTTCTCCTAACACATTACTAATTCTCCTGGCATAGATCTACTTGTTGTTAATAGATTTGTAAGGCTATTGTTATGATAGGTAAGTCTTCTATAGAATTCATTAATATCTGAGCTCATTAGTTTACCACCATATATTTGAATGATCAATCTCAACTCAGGAGGAAGAACTTGTAATAGACAAAAAAAATCATTCATTCGGGCTCAATATTTGTTCGAATAAAATGCTTAGCTAATTCCACGCATTTAACCAAAAAATCCTTTCTTTATCCAACACTTCGATCTTCCCATTCATTCCCTGTGTGCCATTCATCCCCCAATTCTTCTCATTCTACCAACGAATTCTCTATAATAATTCGTAAATCTAGATCAGCTAATTGTTCTCGGATAGCACATGCAACAGTATACAATTCGATCCATTCGTTCTTAGAGAGCTATTTACTTGATCAAAGACATTTCTGGAACACCTCTAACAGAGGGGCAAATAGTCAGTTTTGAAAGAACTTATTGTCAAACTCTTCCAGATATGAATCTATCTGGTTCAGAAGGGAAGAACTTGCATCAGTATCTCAATTTGAATTCAAATATGGGTTTGATTCACACTCCATGTTCTGAGAAGGATTATTATCCGAAAAGAGAAAAAAATGGAGTCTTTATCAAAAGAAATGCGTTGAGAAAGGGCATACATATAGAACATTTCAACAAGATAATGATGGTTCCTTACTTCGATAGGGAACAAATATCTAATTTTGATATTTTTAGATACTTTTTCAGGCTTATTGCCAATACTAAGTAGCAGTCAGAAATTTATATCCATTTTCCCTTATATTATGCATGGATCAGGCATATCATGGCGAATTCTTCAGAAAAAATTGTGTCTTCCACAACGGAGTCTAATAAGTGAGATCTCCAGTAAGTGTTTGCGTAATCTTCTTCTGTCCGAAGAAATGGACTCATCGAAATAATGATTCACTGTTAATAATATCGACACATCTGAGATCGCCAAATGCTTGGGACTTGGTCTATTCAATCCTTTTCCTTCTTCTTGTTGCTGGATATCTTGTTCGTACACATCTTCTGTTTGTTTCTCGGGTATCTAGTGAGTTATAGATTGAGTTCAAAAAGTTAAAATCTTTGATGGCCTCCAGTGAGTTGCAGACTAAGATAAAAAAAAGGTAAAATCTTTGATCATTCCATCATCTATGATTGAGTTGCGAAAACTTCTAGATAGGTATCCTACATCTGAGTTGAATTCTTTCTGGTTAAAGAATCTGTTTCTAGTTTCTCTAGAATAATAGGAGATTCTCTAAAGAAATACAGGGTTTTGTTTCTACAGCAACATGCTTGGTCCCGCTTTTGGGGTCAAATAAATATGTTCTATAAAGAAAGATTGGAATATCAATGTCATAGAGATCATACCAAATACCATCAATCAAATCACTTTTTCAAGAAATACGAGTCATCTAAGTCATACAAGTAAAGAGATCTATTCATTGATAAAAAAGAGAAAACGTTAACAGAGATTGGATTGATGAGAAAATAAAATCCTGGGTCGCGAACAGTGATTCAATTGACAATGAAGAAAGAGAATTCTTTGTTCAGTTCTCCACCTTAACGACTGAAAATAGGATTGATCAAATTCTATTGAGTGTGACTCATAGTGATCATTTATCAAAGAATTACTTTGGCTATCAAATGATTGAACAACCGAGAGCAATTTACTTATGATACTTAGTTGACATTCATAAAAAGAATATAACGAATTATGAGCTCAATCCATCCTATTTAGCAGAAAGACGCCTATTCCTCGCTCATTATCAGACAATCAGTTATTCATAAACTTCGTGTGGGGAAAATAATTTTTAGTTCCCATCACATGGAAAACCCTTATTCGCTCCACTTAGCCTTATCCACCTCTAGAGGTATTTTAGTGATAGGTTCTATAGTAACTGGATGATCCTATTTGGTCAAATACCTAGCGAAAAACTCCTATGTTCTTTTCATTATGGTATTTCTGAATAAGTTTCTCGATAACAAGCTTAAAAGTTTTCTTCTTGATGAGATCGATATTGATGATAGTGATGATATTGATGATAGTGACAATCTTGATTCTAGTGACGATATCGTCGTGACCTTGATATGGAGCTGGAACTGCTAACTAGGATTAATGGGCTAACTGTGGATATGATGTCGGAAATAGACCAATTTTATATCACCCTTCAATACAAATTAGCAAAAGCAATGTCTCCTTGGATAATATGGATTCAAAACATTCATGACCTGGATGTGAATGAGTCGAATGACTTATCCATCGGACTATTAGTGAACCATCTCTAAAGGGATAGTCAAAAATGTTCTACTAGAAATATTCTTGTTATTGCTTCGACTCATATTCCCAAAAAGTGGATCCGGCTCTAGTAGCTTCGAATAAATTAAATACGTCCATTAAGATACGATGGCTTTTTATTCCACAACAACGAAAGCACTCTTTCACTCTTTCATATACTAGGGGATTTCACTTAGAAAAGAAAATGTTTCGTACTAATGGATTCGGGTCCATAACCATGGGTCCCAATGCACGAGATCTTGTAGAACTTACCAGTAAGATCCTATCGATTAGTATTACACAGAAAAAATCAATTATAGAGACTAATATAATTAGATTCGCTCTTCATAGACAAACTTGGAATTTGGGATCCCGGTAAGATCGGTTCAGCATCTTGAGATCCTTTTCTATCAGATACAAAGGGTTGTAGCACAAAATGTACTTCTAAATAATTGCCCCATAGATCCTATATCTATCTATATGAAGAAGAAATCATGTAGTGAAGGGGATTCTTATTTGTACAAATGGTACTTCAAGCTTGGAACGAGCATGAAGAGATTAACGATACTTCTTTATCTTTTGAGTTGTTCTACCATATTGGTCGCCAAAGATATTTGGTCTTTATCCGAAACCGATGAAAAAAATGGGATCAGTTCTTATGGACTCGTTGAAAATGATTATGATCTAGTTCATGGCCTATTAGAAGTAGAGGGCGCTTTGGTAGGATCTTCATGGACATAAAAAGATTGCAGTATATGAATCGGAGTTTAAAGAAGGGGAGGGGGAAGATTTATTCAATTACATAGTTTGGACTCCTAGAATATGGCGCCCTAGGGGCTTTCTATTTGATTGTATTGAAAGTCCCAATTAATTGCGAATACATTATTGGTCTAGGTTATTTTTGGGAAAGCAGATAATTTATGATGAAGAGGATAAGCTTCAACAGAATGATTCGGGGTTCTTGCAAAGTGGAACCATGAAGTACCAGACACGAGATAGATCTCAAGCCTTTTTCGAATAAGCCAATTCATTTGGGACACTACAAATCCACTCTTTTTCTATTTGATGATCAGCCCCCTGTCTCTATGTTTTCATATCGAGGATTATTTGCAGAAGAAGAGATGTCAAATGGCTTCTTACTTCCCAAATAGATCCTCCTACATCTCTATATAAATGCTGATTTATCTAGAATACACAAGAAAAGCACTTCGAATTGTTGATTAATTTTCATAGATGGCTTAGAACCAATAGTTCATTATGTAATGGATCTTTCCGTTCTAATACCCTCTCCGAGAGTTATCGATATTTATCAAATCTGTTCCTATCTAACAGAACGCTATTGGATCAAATGCCAAAGACATTGTTGAGAAAAGATGGCTTTTCCCGGATGAAATGACAATTGGATTCATGTAACAAGAGAAAGATTTCCCATTCCTTAGATGGAAAGATATGTGGTAATGAAAGAGGGATTAAATTGAGTGGGTGATAGAGTCATGGAAACGCTTGTTTCGTCCATATTTTTTACCTTAGCAAAGGAAGAATATGTTACTGCTGAATCACGAATGAATCAAAATCTTAGATTATAACACTATGTATGGATTGTATTAACTACCTCAACAAGAATGCTTGAAGAGCAAACAACCAGTTCAGATATTCACGACCAAGAAGTACTGGATTCTCTTTCTGATAGGCCCTGAAAGGAGAAGGAAGGCTGGAATGCCAACATGCGTCTATTATATTGAATTTACCCTATAGTCCCCATATTGGGAACATCCAGTGCCAGAGTCACTGAATGGGTATGTCGCCAATCCCTGGACTATGTAATGTACTTCATCTGTTGGGTTATGGGCGGACAAGTTTAAAGAGGACTCCCTATTAATTAGATAGTGAAGATCATCAATATTTTGTTATCCGCTGCCGAATTCCTCCCAATTCCAGGAAATGGTCATTCTAAATATTATGCCTTGAAGAGGACTCAAACCTCCACGCTCTTTAGCACGAGATTTTTAGTCTCGCATGTGTAGATTTCACCACCAAGGCATCTTGAATATGAATCATATTCCATGAATATGATATCTATCTAGTGTGATGTATGGTATATATGACAAAGATTAATCTATTGATCTGTCATGCCATATAGGCCCGAGTTGGCCATCCAATTTCTTCGATTAGAATTATCCATAGAATGCAATGCCTGATATGTATAAAAAAGATGGGCAATCAAACCTATATCTCGATTCACTCAAAGAGGTGAATAGGGTCCCAATAGAGATATTTAAAAAGCAGGTCTGGTTACGCGTATTCCTAATCCTAAATGGAAAGTAACGAAGTAGGGATCCATATGTAGACATAGTATCTATTTAGATAGGCCTGAATGACCCCTTCTCGTTATGAGAATGTATATTACCCTATTCCGTCCTGGTACGATATGGAATGAACTTATAATCATGGAATCAACTCGATCATTGGATTGTAAGTTCATAACCCTAGTTAATTCCCATTTTTGGTGGAACAAATCTACTAATTCTTTGATTCCAGTTTGTAAGAGGGATCTTGAACAAAGTAATAGACCCTAGAAGTGAAAAAAGGATATCCTGAGAAATTGCAATAATCGGGTTCATCGATATTCCCTCTATGGTATATGCTATCACACATACAATCATACTTAATTCGATTGAATTGTTTGATCTTAAAGGGGATCTTTCATAATTTCGCATGTGAGGGGTTATTTCTAGGTTTCGTTTAGTCACTAATAACTTTATTATTTTTAGATAATAGCAGATAGAAAAAAGTCTTCCTAGATTTATGGAGATATAGAACAACATATAAGATATCATGCTTGCATATCCATCATTTTAGTCTCCAACAATTATTCCAATAATTACATATCCAATTTGGCCTATGGACGAATATGCAAGCACACGTTTTATGGTTTATTGAGTAATAGCAATGAGATTTCCCAATATCATGCTAAGAATAGATAGGATTTCATAAGAAGATGCCATTCATTTGATGAGAAATAAAAAGGAATATCGAATATTCGAGTGGCTGAAGCTGAAGCAGCTACTTTTTAAGTAACAGAAAGAAAAGCAATGACTTGAGTGGGAGCGTCAGAGTCAAACAGAGGATTCCACAGTTCTTTCTCTCATTCAAAACCGTTCATGAGACTTTTATCTCACACGAATCCTAAGTGATAAAACAAAGAACCCGTTTTTTTTTCTTTTTTTATTTTTACCTTCCTCGCGTATGTATAAGACTGAATCCATTCATTTTGTAAAATGGATTACTAATGCTTAAAATTTTGAGGAATCCTTCATCAGTGGTTGTTAATGACTGATTTTTGCAATCATTTTTACCTTGGTTTTGTAGGAGCTAGTCAAAAAGATTGAGAAATAGAACCATCTGATTTCATTCGTTCTCAATAGCCACGAGATGATCATCTTAGGGTGATCCTTTTGTCGATGGATGCTCTTATTCCACATGTAGTTTCTGAAAGATGAGAACCAACAATGTAGCATCTTCATCTAGAATTCAAGTATTGGATACTACTTAGTCCAATCCTTTGTAGGAACTACCCATAATAACGAACTTGCAAAATGGATCTGTTTCCATAAAGAAATTCGTCGTTTCTGACCCTGCTTTACCTTATTGTTATTTGAACAAGTAAAAGTTATGTCTTGTTGAGAGTTGGGATAGCATTTCTGTTCTGCATGTTCAGAGTAGGAATTTCTCAAAAGAACCGCACTCCAAGGTATACGTCAGGAGTCCATTGATGAGAAGGGCTTGGGGAAAGCTTGATCCCAATTCCTACGGTAATGAATATGAGTGCAATTGAAATTCCTAAAAAGTTATACATTTGTGTATTAAAAAGACAGTTTACTATTTCTTGAAGCTCAATCTCTCCCTCGGATGAACCATATAGCCAAGACAAACATGAACCAGAATAGAAGCGCTTGCGCCACCCTAGCAGCGAAGCAACGACACACCGAGCGATAACTCGTTTTATAATTCGCAACACATCTACCTTATCGTATTCATCCTTTGGAGTATATACTCATAATCACATTTAACATATACATAACGCCAAAACAGAATTTTCCCGCAGTTTGCTTTAATCAAAACAGCCCAAGCACCAACACGACACCACTAATAATCCGATTATGGTTTCCGTTCATACTTAGCACATTCAATAAGTAAAACAAACTTCCTAAGCTACTGGTCACGCCCCCTTGTTAATATTAATGGATAATTAACAAGGTATTCTAAAGAATTAACACACCAAGCAAGGAGATTACTAACCAAATTATTTGCAGCTGCTGGCCAAGAGTTGCAGGGTTGGTTTCTCCATTTCCATAGCTGCCTAAACCAAGTGGTGAAGAAGATGATATGCAGCAATGCATTTCACCAGTTTATTTAGTATGGAGTGGATTTCTCCACCTCATTTATAGTATGAAGTGGAGGCGGCCCCCCCCTCTACACGTGTCCACTAAGGCAAGCTCCCAATCTGATCCGTTTTAAATTTTTGCCTTGAGTGGTGGGGCCCACTGGATTAAATTAATCCTAATCAGCCACTAATTAATCCCTCACTTAAAGTTAATGGCACTTACACTAGCCAAATCATACTTAATATCACATTTGGAATTAACATCCTTGCCTAATATTTCTTTAATCACTTGGAACTTAAAATAAAATCTCATTCCCCGGACTTACGTCTACTAGATCATGACGCGCACTACGTATAAAAAAAATACGAGGCATAACATAAGCATCACTTTGCAGAAGTGGCAAGGAAAGACAAACTTTACCGTCACTCCTCTAAATATATTTGATATCATCCTCAGGCAAGAGTTCATCCAACGCTGCCACACGATGATCGACCCCTACCTCCAATAACTCATGGTCATGGAGCGGGAAGGGTCATGCATGGTAACTCTAGAAAAAGTGCCGAAGAAGGAAGGACACGCCCACTTATCGGCCATGCAGATTGTGAAGGGCCTAAAGAAAGGAGAACCGACGTTCCTAGCCACCATTGCAAATTCGGGAGAAGACAATGGTACTATGGAGTCCTTGCCACCGATCATAGAGAAAGTCCTTGAAGAAAACAAGGACGTGATGCCGGACGAGCTGCTAAAGACTCTACCTCCATGGCGCGAGGTAGATCAAAAGATAGAATTGGAGGTTGGAGCCAATCCACACACACATGAACCTTACCGTATGGCTCCACCCGAGTTAGAGGAGCTAAGGAAGTAGTTGAAGGAGCTCCTCGAGTAGGGTCACATTCGTGCATCCAAGGCACCTTATGGCGCCAGTGCTATTCCAGAAAAAGAAAGACAGGTCGTTGCACTTATGCATCAATTATCGAGCGCTCAATAAGGTCATAATTAAGAACAAATATCCTATCCCGTTAATTGCAGATTTGTTTGATAGACTTGGGAAGGCAAAGTACTTCACCAAGATGAATCTCTGGAAAGGCTACTACAAAGTGCGCATCGCGGAGGGAGATGAGTCAAAAACAGCGTGCGTGACTAGATACGGAGCATACGAGTGGTTGGTGATTCCTATCGGCTTAATCAATGCACCTGACACATTTTGCACGCTAATGAACAATATCTTTCATCCCTAGTTGGACCAGTTCGTGATGTTGTACTTGGATGACATAGTCATCTATAGCAACACCTTAGAGGAAAACATGGAGCACATGAGGAAAGTCTTCCAAATCTTACGGGAGAACCAACTCTATGTCAAATGGGAGAAATGCGAGTTCGCCCAGCACGAGGTGCACTTCTTAGGCTATGTTATCATCCAAGGCGAACTACGGATGGACAAGACAGAGATTCGGGCGATCCAGGAGTGGGAGGCGCCCACGAAGGTGACTGAGCTATGATCCTTCCTTGGACTTGCGAACTACTATCCCAAGTGAATCAGTGGCTACTTCGCTAAAGCTTTTTCCGGTGATCGAGTTGTTAAAGAAGAATAAGTTGTGGGTTTGGAGCGAGGAGTGCCAAAGAGCGTTCGAAGGTCTCAAGACCGCAGTAACGGAAGAGTCGGTCTTGATGCTGCCCGACTTCTCCAAGACCTTCGAAATACATACGGATGCCTCAGAATTTGCCATTGGGGAGTCTTAATGAAAGATAGTCACCCAATAGCATTCGATATCCGCAAACTAAATGAGGCCGAATGGCGGTACACGGTGCAAGAGAAGGAAATGACAGCCATCGTGCATTACCTACACACGTGGAGACACTACCTACTAGGCTCCAAATTCGTGGTCAAGAATGACAACCTGGACATTATCTACTTCCAGTCACAAAATAAGATCACCCTAAAGCAAGCTAGATGGCAAGACTTTCTGGCCGAGTTTGACTACGTTTTAGAATACAAGCCAGGAAGAGGCAATGTCGTGGCCGATGCAGTAAGCAAGAATGCCGAGCTTTCTACCGTCACTAGAGCTCACTGTGACAATAAGGATGTAATCAAGGATGGTATGCAACATGACGTAGAGGCCAAAAAGCTAATGGAACTGGCGTCCCAAGGCAAAACAAGACGCTTTTTGGTAGAAGATGGACTTTTGCTCATTACCGGTCGAAGGGTCTATATTTACCCAAGTTCGGGTCTATCAGGTGGCGTATAATTAAGAAAAGCCACGATATACCGTGGGCAAGAAATCTAGGGCAGCGACGTACGAGGACACTGATCGAGGCTATTTACTTCTGGCCATGCATGTGGGACGAAATCGAGAGCTATGTGCAGACTTGTCTTGTGTGCCAACCAGACAAGGTGGAAAAAAGGCAACAGAGAGGGTTACTAGAGCCACTACCCATAGCAGAACACCCATGGGAGAGCATAACTATGGACTTTATCACTTCCTTGCCAAAGTCCAAAGGGTTTGGTACGATCATGGTCGTGGTGGATAGGTTTTCAAAGTATGCTACCTTCATACCCACCACAGCCGGTTGCACCGCGAAGGAGGCTGCTCAATTATTCTTAAAGAACGTAGTGAAATACTGGGGGCTGCCGAGACATATCATTAGTGATCGAGACCCCCTCTTTACTAGGAACTTTTTGAGAGAGTTGTTCAAAACACTTGGCACGGATCGTCACTTCTTCACATGTTTCCACCCGCAGACCGGCGGCCTGACCGAGCACGTCAACGCCCTATTATAATACTATCTCTATGTTAGTGCGCATCAGAAGGATTGGGACAGACTCCTATTCATGGTGCAGTTTTCATATAATTTGCAGAGGAGTGAGTCCAATTGGCGCACACCTTTGAGTTGATGAAAGGCCAACAACCCCAAATTCTGCATTCACTACCGGCTGCTTTTGAGGGAAAGAGTTTGGGTGCCTACCATCTTGCCAAAGGATGGGACGAGCAGCTTGAAACTGCCAAGTCCTACTTGGACATGGCAGCCAAAACGATGAAAAGGTCATCGACCGCAAGCATCGTCCCACATACTATAAAGAAGGCAACATGGACTTGGTGAAATTCAATCCAAGACAGTTCAAGGCACTAAGTAGCGTCCATCAAAACTTATTGCGCAAATATGAGGGTCCGTTCAAGATCGTTTCCAAGGTGGGAAAGATCTCGTACAGGTTGGAGTTACCTCCACACTTCAATATCCATCCGATGTTTCATGCGAGCGTCCTCAAGCCGTACCATGAGGATAAGGAAGATCCTAGACAAAACCGATCACAATGGGCACACATTACTGTCACCGCCTTGCATAACTAGGAGATTGAAGCTATCATATATCATCAATCCAAACGCAAGCGAGGTCAACAAGTCAGCGCCATGTTCCTGGTGCATTGGAAGGGACGAAGTCCAGATGAGGCCACATGGGAGAAATATGAAGCCTTGTGGCAACTCAAAGACAAATTCCAGGAGTTTCTACAGCAATGCGCCGCGGTCGTTGCATCATCAAGTGGGGGAGCGTGTGACGTGCGCCACAATTCCAGCCTAATTCCGCGTATGGATAGGGGCAGACCGTTCTAGAGTTGTGCGGATAACTCTAGAATCTTTTGGATGACTCAAGAAAATTAGGGAAGGTCCCAAAATGGTGTAGAATTCTCTAGAAAGGGGACCAAAGTGTAAATATTTTAGGGACTTGTAAACTAAATATTAATTGCACTTTAGTCCCTAGGAAGTAGAATAATTAGAGGTGCCCCTCATTTGCAAAGGAACCAAGCAAGTTGTAAAGCAATACAAAAAGCCTTCTTCAAGCTCTCTTTCTTGTCCTCTTTAAGTCTTTCAAAGCATTTTCTTAGCGTTCCAAGTCTTAAAGGCTTCCTTGAACTTATAAGATCTTGAAAGATTAGTGAGTAAGTCGTCGAGGCCCGCACGAAGTCTTAGAGAATACTCTAAGTCTGTGACACAGGGCTCTGACCGCGTGCCTGTTGAAGAATGAGTCAGTGACTCATAGGCAATGGATTGGTTAAGGGAACCCACCAAAGACGTAGCAAAAACGAGTCTTTTAGGGCAATAGTCACTACTTATGGAATCGAACCTGGGTGATCTATCCATGACCAGGATGATGCTTCGGTGAAACTAAGTGGAGGTTCGAACCGACTGATGTTTAAGAATCAGCAGATAAATTGTGGTTAAGGGTGAAATGCCACTCGAACCTAGAGCTAGCTAGTTCTCCCTGAAATGCATTGAGGCACAATAGTTGACTGGACATCTAGGGGTAAAGCACTATTTTGGGGCGGGCCTCAAGAGCGGTACCAAATCGAGGTAAACTCTGAGTACTAGATATGACAACAAAATAACAGTGGTCAAGGTCTACTAATGAGAGTATGCGGGATAATATTCATCGTCAAGATGTAATGCTTAATTTTGTGTTCGAGAATATAAAGTTTGTTAAAAGTCAAATATGAAGTTAGCTACTGTTAAATGTAGACTTGCTTATATTGAGGAGATCACTATAATATATTCATGGAATTAATTGATGTGGCTAGTGATTTTGTCGTAAGCAGAATTGGTAGTTAAGAAATTCATCCGTTGTTTTAATCTAAATATTTCTTTAATATTATTTATGATATATTCTAGATATAACATATCTTGGGGTTCTTACCATTTTTGTATGGTCGTAGCAGAATTGATAGTTAGGAAATTCATCCTTTGTTTTAATCTAAATATTTCGTTAATATTATTTCTTTAATATTATTTATGATATATTCTAGATATAACATATCTTGGGTTCTTACCATTTTTGTATGGTCGTAGCAAAATTGGTAGGTAAGAAATTCATCCGTTGTTTTAATCTAAATATTTCTTTAATATAATATATGATATATTCTAGATATAACATATCTTGGGTTCTTTGGTGCATATATAAATTTTCCTCCCTAAATTGTTCTAATAATTTTATATTTTCCACAGATTCTATCCGATATTGTGAATATTCATAGTTCATTCTAATCTGAATTTATTTCTAAATCATACCATTCTATGTTTTGATAGTCTAAATCTCGTAGGTCTATTTCATACCATTGTTGATTTAATATATCTTCTGGTTCTTTATCATTAAATATTTTTTCCCGTATTATTCTTCTTAATTCAATTATTTCTATACCTGGAAGTATATTTAAGATTAAAGTTTCATAGCTATTTATCATTTCGTCATGTTTGTTTGTGGTCATGTTTGTTGTTATGCAGGTTTTTTTAATTATTCCTTCATATCATATTTATAATCGATTAAATTTATATTAGATTATTATGAACTAGATTATCTGTTTATCATGTTTTCCTGTCACTACTAGCTTCGTACTTTAGCGGATACCTCCATCTTATTAGCGCCTACCTGTTTCAACATTAGGATGGCATAAGTATAGAAGTTTTCTCCCTGTTTCCAGTGTGCTAATAAACTAGAAATCATGATTCAAATAATTCTAATACATAATAGCTAACATAAAATTATTCAATCATATATATGATATTCAGGAATATATGAAATTAGTTCCGCATATTTTTTGAAAAATATACTTTTGTTTCTTGCGTATTCATGCTATCTGAAATATCTGATTGGATTTCAGATTGTTTCTCCATTTATCTAAATATTAATTTTTTAGTTGTGAGAGTGCTTTAAAAGAAAGTTTTATATTTCAGGCATTGCCCATCCTTTATGTTACATATTCCTTCCTTTATATGGAAATGAATTAGTGCATTTGTTTGCACTTACTATACTCTACACTTACTTTACAACTATCCCTACCGTACTACTTTTACACTTGTCTTTTTAATAATACACCCTACCTACCATACTTTACACTTGTCAACATATCTTTAATAATGCACATGCAGATGTTGACTAAGTTATGTGACTACTACTATTTATTTCAAGACATTTACATATCTACTTTTGTCTTTATGTGGCCAAGCATGTCTTTGTGTTTCCTTTTATCTTCATCTTTATCTTCTTGTCATATTTTGTCTTTATCTTTTATCTTCATGAATTCTCTTCTTGTCATCTTCCTTCTTTATCTCTTATTCCAGCTGGACGTCTGGGATTATTATATTATCTTCTCTGTTGCATTTTGAACAGATGTGATCAGGGTATTTGTGACCAATTAGCTTGCAATACCTTCTTAATAATTTTTCTGAAATAAATCAAACTTTAAGTGCATGTGTTGCAGGTCGTTCTTCTGGCTTAAGTAATGATAAAATCCATCTCTGGACTTCATCCATATTTGCTTTCCTTAGCTCCCTTGAATTAGAATAAATCATTAACTGATCTCTTGCGTAGTAGCTCCATATAGCATTTCCATTTAAATAATTATTTGCTAGTTCTTGTATAATGTGGTTGATATACCAATTATTCTCTTATTGGCATAGAAGCTTGGTATCTCGCTTTTTTGTACCTCTGGTTGTTGTTCAATATCTTCCGGTATTATCATATCTTTTGTTAATCCTATCTTTACTACTTGTACCAGAGGTTTTATCTCCTCGTATAATATCTCTACTGTTGCCGTATAAAATTTTACATAGAATAAATTTCCCTTAGTAACTCTTTTATAAGTAATAAATGCTTTATGTATCTCCGGTATTCCACTTAGTTCCCCTCTGTCATATGTATATACTGTATTTAGTAATCCATAATTGTAAATATTTTCTATATAGATTTGCGTAATATGGTTATATGATCTTTTGAGATGGTGTAGGCTATCTGCATATATAGAAGTTTGTGGTTCTGTAGTTAATCTGTTTTTTGGTGTTAGCCTCGAGGTAAATGGTTTTTCGAATAATTGGTTTAAGTTTGAATTCTTATGTTTTTCACTAACTCGTTGGCTTGTACCTGGAGCTGTATTTAAACAATTGTTATGGTTTTTTAGGTGTTTCCCAACATCACCGTTTAGCTCTGGATTCTTTCTGTCTTCCGATTGACATAGTTTCGCATTTTTATAGTCATGTTGCTGACTTAGGCTAGCTTTGGACTTTAGATTATCTTCATTAGTCTTTAGCTTTTGTATCTCGTTGTCCATACTATCCACTTTTGTACAAAGTGTAGTAATAGCTTCGAGTATCTTTTCAATTGTATCTTCTCCCTTAGTCTCAGACTGAGTAGCTTTGTCGTGATAAGTAATCTGCAATAACATTCTTATCAGTTTTTATTACTTCAATTGTAAATATGAAATTTAATATGTTTGATACTAATCTCCTTATTTCTTTTGTTGTTGCCGACTCTTGTATTTTTCTTGTTAGCCACCATTTTACTTGTGTATTATCTGTTCTTATAATGAATTTGTTATATACAATATATGGTTAATGATAATAAACACTTATATACTGAATGTAATTCTTTTATATTTATTTCTCATTTTATTTTTGTATCTATTTAATATTCCTCCATAACTTTTTTCACTCGCATCTGATTCTATTATATAAGTAAATTTTTTATTTTCTACTGGAAAGTATAGTTTAGGTAAGTTTTTACATAATAATTTTACCTTTTGTATCTGTATTTGGTCTTTTTTATCAAACTGATATTCCATATCTTTCTTTAATTTTTGTTGTAATGGTTTTAAATTTTCTGCTAATTTTGGTATGTTTTCTCTTACTTGATATACTAGGCCTAAGAATGATTGTAATTTCCTTTTTGTGTCTAGTTGTTCATTTGAGTTAATTATGTGTGTTTGCATCTTTATTTGGTTTTTATCTATTTGTATTCATAAGAATTCTATTTTATTTTTCATTATATCTGCTTTCTTTTTATTTAGACTTATACCCAAATATTCTTTTATATGTATTAATTTTTTTTAATAATCTTACATGTTCATTTTGTGTTTTGGAATATAATAGTATATCATCAATGTATATTATACAATTTTCTATTTGTTTAAAGTAATCGTCCATAAAGTGTTGATATAGATACCTGGTGCGTTTTTATATCCTAATGGTAATATATATTCCATTCATAAAATCCTTGTGGTACAGTGAATGTTGTTAGTTTTTTAGACTCTTCTTCTAGTTTTAAGTGATAAAATCCTGATTTACAATCAAATTTGCTAAAATAATTATATCCTTGTATTTGTCTTATCTTTAGTATTTTATTTGGTATAGGATAATTATATGTTTTAGTTTTGCATTTAAATTTCTATAATCAATAACCATTCTGATTTTTCCTCTTTTTTGTTCACTAAGTTTATTTACTATAAATGTCGGTTAAATCATTAAAATTATATTTTAATGGTTTTTGGGTTATTATACTATTATTATCAATTAGCTCAATTTTCACTTTTGTTATATGTTTTCCCATCCTTGTAAAGTATCTTCACTATATAATAATTCTAACTTATCTTGAATTATTTTTACTTTATTTATATAGAATATAATTAATTCTATCTTAGGATCTTCTTCTTTCATATTTTCTAACTTTTGCGTAATTTTCTTACTTCCTTTTATCCATTCTGTTGTTTTTCGATTTTTGTTATTTACTCTTTTTACTCCTATTTTTTGTTTACATGGTGTTGTGAACCACCAGTGTGTTTTTGTTATAATATGTGGGTATAATTTTTCTAAAAAAACATTCCTAATAGCATATCTTTTGTAGTCAATTCAAAATTATATATTTCTTCTATAGTTAATATCTTATTCCATATTTGTATTTTTATATTTTTTGCCTTATATGTGATCATGCTTCCTTCATTATTAAATCATGTTACTACTATCGGTGTTTTTAATTTTTCCCATTTATCTTCTAGTAAACAATCGTATCTACATATATTGGCTTCTGCTCCCGTATCTATCATCGGTGTATAATATCTGTTGTAATATCCCTCTATTATTATCTTTGCAAGTATATGTATTTTCATATTTTTATCCTACCAAAGTTCTTTTTATTATTACTATTTTATTTTTATAATTTATTGTCAATTGTTTGTCTTCTAGATTATATGGTTTTACTTGTTCTAGCCATTTTATTCCTAAAATAATATTTTCATCTCCTTGATATATTTTAAATTTTATTACTATTGGTACTCCTCCAATGATTATTTCCTTTTCTGTAGTTTCTTCGGTATACGTTAATGCTTTTGGTAGTTCGGGACATGATTTCTCAGTAGTTATTATTTCATCTTCCATTAGTAACTCTCTTGTAATATAGTTTTCTTCTCGTCCTGTATCGTTAATATTAAATATTTCTGTTGTTCCATTATTCCCATTATGTAATAATGATGTGGTTTTATTTCATCTTCCATTAATTTTTGTGGAGTTTTATCTATTCTTCTTGAGGTACTAATTTTTGATGATATTTGTGTTATTTCACAGTTTATTCTTTTTTATGTACTTAATCTTTCTTTTACTATTTCTTAGTCTTCTTCTATATCAATTTCATTATAACTATAATCATTTTTATCTATGACTGTAACTATCCTTTCAAAAGGATCTTCTATTTTTATTTTTTTTATTTTATTTTTTGTTGTTATTTTATGTTTTGTTGTTAAAACATATAAGTTTTTACATCTAGCTGTAAATATTTTACTTCCCGAGGCTAGTTCTATTCCCGACAATTTCCAATATAATACTAGTGATTTATCTATGTTCTTGTCATTTATTGCTACGGAGTAGTTAGCACTTATTATAAATTAAAATTTTTGGTATATGAGGTTACCTTTTACTGCACTTATTATACTATTTTCTATTGGTTGTATGATTCTATCATCTGCTAAGTATATTTCTATGGGTGTATCTATTCCTTCTCTAAAACATGCTTTTATTAGTATTTCTGTTCCTCCTAAATGTACATATTTAATTGATTTTTAGCCTTAATGTCTTGTATTTCTTTATTTATTATTCGTTTGTTTATTATTGGTATTTTGGCCTTTCCTTTAGCGTATTTGCAATCTATGATATGTTCTCTTTGACTTACTACATAATATTCTTCTTTTTATCGTTTAAACCAGTTTCTTATTGTTGGTACTTCGAATATTTTTGCAATGTTTAGATCTAATTCTTTTCCTTTTATTTGTTCAAATATATTATTATCAAATATTATTTTTTGTTCTAAGGATTCTTCGTCTTGATGTTCTTCTTTATTTATTATTTGTATATTTGTTTCAGTCATTTGTTGTACTATAGAATTCATTATCTGGTTCAATCTCCATTTCATTTTCTTATATTTCATATATGCTATCTTCACTTTCTAATTCATAATCTATGTACTCTATCTGCGTATATTTTTCATCATTTATTATTATTTCTGATATTTGTTTTTTCTTTGGATTTTTAGGTAATTTACAGTCTCTGGCTATATGTCCTAATTTTCCACAATCATAACAAGTACATTCTGTTAGTTTTCTTTTTGGTCTATATGGTCTTTTGGTTCCGTATTTTTTACATAGTATCTTCTTCTCTGTTTTTTATATTTGTATTTTGATCTGTATTTTTTATTAATTATATTTTATAATACCTATCCATACAACCAAATTGAGGTGTTGTTTTATTTTGCAACATGCCAAAATTTTTACTAATATTTTTTCAATTTTTATTTCGTCTTTATGTTTTTCACATAGTTCCATAAACCATCGTTGCAAGAATTTTATTCTAGCTCCTAAGGTATCTATTAACTTTGCTTCGTCCCAATTTTTTATGACTTTTGAATTAAAAGGTTCGGGTAATTTTGTAAAATATATTTTTCTTATTTCTTTACTTTCTTTTGTGCTATATGTTCCTTTATAATAGTATTCCCTAAATGCACATGTATATTCATCTATGTAACACATATTACATATTGCTAATTTTATTATTAGATTCTGATTTATGATTTTTTCTTTATTTTGTTCTTCTACCTCTGTTGTCATACTGCTGAATTCATTTTTTATAGCTACTTCATATTTATATAATATATCCATAGTTGTAGTAGCTAATTCGCCACTAGATTTTTGATTAGTTCTTAAAAATTTTAAAATTTCATTTGATAAATTTTGTAACCATAATTTACTGTTCCTATAAGTGTTCTTTCTATATATCCTAGTGTCTCTGTTATTACTATTTTGTTATCTATTAATTGTTTTGATATATATCCTATCCATAATTGGATTGTTTTATTTATATCTTCTACACAGTCTAAATCTAGAAAATTGTGTTGTTCAGTTATTGCTTTAGGTGTCCATTTTTTATTCAATCTTTTATCCCATATAGTTTTTTTCTCTATCATAGTGTCCAAAGTTTTCATTATAATATTTCGGATCTGAATTTTTTAGGTTTTTTTTACTCCTGATGTGCTAGGTTTTTTATCCATGTCTACACTTCGTGTATTTATTTCTAAATTCCTTGCATTATCTATATTTGCTAAAATTTCCGTATTTATTTCGCTTGTTTTCGAATGTTGTTCGAGATCATCATTGCTTATATCATCAATTCTTATTTCGGGTAGATTGTCTTGGCTATTTTCTTCTTTTTCTTCTTCTAATTGCAATTTTTCTTTGAATTTAATTCTCTCATTTGTTAATTTTGTTTTTTGTTCTTTTTCTCTTTGTTTAATTTCATAAATTTCTTTTAATATTGCTCTTTTTCTAGCTCTATTATTTTAGCATTTTTTACTATTTCTAATTGTTGTACTTCCCTTATTGCTTGTTGTTTTATTTTTTTTATTTCTGTTTTTCTATCTTTATTCATTTTCTTTTGTTATTCTTATCATAGCAGTTAAACTATCTTCTAGTTTTACCGTTTCTTTCTCTAACATTAAAAATTTAGATTGTCACCTATTTTCTTATATCTTCTTGCTAGATTAGAAAATATTATTTTTATTTTTAATCCATCATAGTTTTCATATGTTTTTCATCTATCGCGTATTCTTCCTTATTCATTTATAGATTGTACTGAAGTTTATATTCTAAACTTTCTATTTGTATTTGTAGATAAAAAATATTTTTTCTGTGCTATTATAGAGTTTTTACAAATTCTTGCGAATATGTTATTATTAAGTCTCTTTTGCCTATGTCCTAATTCTTGTCTTTTCACTATAATTATTTGAGTAAGTTTTTCTTTGTATTCGTTATTCTCATTATTCATTGTATCTTTAAATATTGAATATATTTATATTCTATTTTAGATATATTATCTATTAATTGATCTAATTTTATGTTATCAGTTTTTGTGATATTGAGTTGTTTATATTTCAGATATAGTTTATTTAATTTTTTTCTTTTTTTTCTCAACTGTCTACTAGTATGTTTCTTACTATGTTTTGTACCCAAGATAAGTTATATCTAGAATATATCATATATAATATTAAATAAATATTTAGATTAAAACAACGGATGAATTTCTAAACTATCAATTCTACTATGACCATACAAAACATAGTATGCGAGCTGGGTTCAGAAGGTCGTGAGACAGTTCTATCCATATCCTTTGTGGGTGTTAGAGCTTTGAGAGGACCTTTCCCTAGTACAAGAGGACCGAGAATAACGCACCTCTAATGTACCAGTTATCGTTCTCACGGTATATGATAGGTAGCCAAGTGTGGAGCGGATAACTGATGAAAACATCCATGTAGTAAGCCCAACCCAAAATGAGTTCTCTCCTATTCCGACTTCCCCAAAGCTTCCGGTAGCACAAACGAGACAATGGCGGGTTCTCTTCCCCAGTGGGGTTGGGGTGATAGAAGTTTTTTGAGAATTCAAGAGAAGGTCACAGCGAGACAAGTTGTTTATCATTACGATATGTGTCAAGTGGAAGTGCAATGATGTATGCAACTGAGGCATCCTAAGAGAGCGGTACACTTGAACCTTTTTCCTACATAACCTGATAAATTCGATCAGACAGTCGCCATCTATTTTAATTGATCAAATCTTTGACAAAATGGAAAAACCATTATTCAGCTCTTTGACAACATGAAAAACCAAAAGTGTTTCCCTCCCTCTCTATCTATCCAAGGGATGGAAGGGCAGAGGCCTTTTGTGTCCCCTCCTGTCAAGTATTGGGGCATCACAATCACTAGCCAATATGCTTTTCTCTCATGCCTTTTTTCGTTCATGGTTTGATATTCTGATGTCCTAGGCGTAGAGGAACCACACCAATCCATCCCGAACTTTTGGGTATACTCTAATGCATTGACGATACTGTAAGGGAGGTCCTGCGGAAAAATAGCTTGACGACAGGATGATAAAAAACATAACACCTCTCATTCTTATTACCTTTTCAATATGAAAATGAAAAAAAAAAGAAAAAAGAAAAAGGTCGTTTTATTCAAAACCCAAATTGTGAAATCCTTTCTCTCCCACTTCACACCTCGGAACTCGCCATTCTTATTGACTTACAGAGATAAATGCACTTTCACATCTTCTTAACCCGAAAGGCCTGGGGAGAGAAAAGGTTCCTTATTTTAGGGTACTCCCAAAAATAGATCCAGTGGAGATGGGGTGGGGCCTCTAGCTCAGAGGATTAGAGCACGTGGCTACGAACCACGGTGTTGGGGGTTTAAATCCCTCCTCGCCCACAACCGGCCCAAAAGGAAAGTACCATTCCCTCTGGAAGTAGGAAAATCATGGTAGAGGATAGCTAACCAAAACCTATAGAACTTGGGTTTGGGTGTTTTGTCGAAATGGAAAGGATTTTTATATTTTTATTTATAGTGAATGGGGGAATCATTACACGTAGTATGCCCGATCGACGTATTTTTTTGTTTTACGCCCTGTAACTCTTACTCAGCTAGGCTTGGGCATAATAGCAAGTATTAGTAGCATAAAAAAGGCCTTCCTCATCATTAATATCTTTGCTCACGACAACTTTGACCTCACGAAAGAATTGATGAATTTATCAAAGATGCAGTGCTAGCACATCTGTGACTTTTTAATTGGCTAGTTTTAAATAGCCCCAAGGTTGTGGAACAAAGGATTATCTCGGACCTAAACCAAGGTATTGATGGTGATTTTCTAATCTTGAAGAATAAAATGTGATACGATGAGATAGAATGCAATAGAAACAAAGACAGGCAATGGGTTACCTACTCTTAACGGGCAAAGAGAGCCCCTTTATTCTGAATGAAATAATTCAGAATCAATCAAATCTTCCCAAGTATGATTCGAACCTACGAGCAATCGATTAACAACCGATCGCTCTACCACTGAGCTACTGAGGAAAAAAAAGAGTTTCGATCTCACAGAGTTTAATTCCAGTTCCCAACCCATGAACAATATGAGCTTGAAGCTTCCTTCGTAACTCCCGGAACTTCTTCATAGTTGCTCCCTTACATGCCTCATTTGAGAGGGAACCTCAAAGTGGCTCTATTTCATTATATTCCATCCATTTTTCAGTTCAATTCATTTAATATTCCTTTGGTGTATTGACATAACAAATGTCTTTTCTAGTGTATCTCTTTCTATTTAATTTCTATATATAATAATCCTGAAATTTCAATATAAATGAATTAAGGGAGGTTTGTGATGATTTTTCAATCATTTCTACTAAGTAATCTAGTATCCTTATGCATTCTTTAAAAATACATTCCAATCCAGCAAATTATTCTACTTTGGATGCAAAAGTTTTATAGATGGAGTTAACCATTTCGATAAGATATCCAAATTAACTCCTTCCTGGTTGAAAGGAATTCCTATAGCTCCCACAAACAAAGTAAAGAGACCTAATACAAATATTAGGAATAGCATTGTATTGTCCGATTCATACGGATAGGAAGAAACGACTCTATGGTCAAAATAAGCAATAGTCATAAAAAATTGTGTCATCTTTCTTGCATTTTTAGCAATTGGATACTTACTTTTTGACAATAAATATGTACTTTCATTATTAATCATTGTTAATAAGCAAGAGTTTTTCTTAACTGCATTTTTACCCATAGAGATATTGAATAGAAGTGGTTTTTTTGTGCTTCCCACCATAATTTTGAAAATGAGCGTTTAAATGCCCTTCAAACGTAAGTAAATAGATCCGAAATATATAAAATGCGGTTAATCCCGCCGTGCCCAAGCTATTATTGAAAATTGGCGAATACAACCACCTATCATTGAGAATTTCATCTCTGCACGAAAAACAAGCAATTGATGGAATACCACAAAAATAAAGTGTACCTAATAAAAATGTGATTTTGGTAATTGGTATATGTTTTCTTAAACCTCCCTTACACCCATATTCTAGCTTTTAGCTGGAGAATATCAAACAATAGTTTCCATTGAATGAATAATGGATCCAGATCCTAAAAATAATAATTAGTTGGAGTAAGCATGAGTAATCAAAGGAAATGAAGTGCTTCGGTAAGACCCCATACCTAAAGCTAACATCATATAACCCAATTGAGACATTGTGGAATACGCTAAACCTCTCTTAATATATTTTTGAACAAGATCAGAAGAAGCTCCAAAAATATTGTTATTGTTCCTATAACCGAGATCAAATACATTATGTAAGGTATAACTCTAAAAAGAGGAAGAAGTCGAGCTGCAAGAAAAATTCCCGCAGCTACCATAGTAGCAACATGTATATGAGTCGAAATAGTAGTAGGACCCTCCATGGCATCAGGTAACAATACATGAAGGGGGAGTTGGGATGATTTAGCAACTACATCAGCAAATAAGAAAACAGAGCATAACGTAAAAAATAAAAAATTGACCTCATTATTACAAATCAAGTTATTAAATATTTGGAATAAATCTCTAAATTTGAAACTCCCCGCTATCCAATAAACACCTAATATTCCTAATAATAAACCAAAATCCCCTACAAGATTAGTTACAAATGCTTTTTGACAAGCATTTGCCGCAACATGTCGTGTAAACAAAAATCCTATTAATAGATAGGAACGCAACCCAACCAATTCCCAAAAAATATAAATTTGTATCAAATTCGAACTACTAACTAATCCCAACATGGAAGTACTGAAAAAACTCATATAAGCAAAAAAATCTAAAATAACCTTGTTCATGAGCCATATAATTATCACTGTGAATAAAAACCATAATTCCAACATTAATGATTAATATTGACATAATAGAAGTAAGTGGGTCGATTGAGTATCCGAAGTTTAAATGAAAATCATTATTAATGATCCAAGATCATATATATTAATAAACAGAACTGCTATTTATTTGCTACATAGACAGGTAGATTGAAAAAATCATGACTATGCTTAACAATAAAATACTCTGAAAAGCCCACATACGGCGAAACCTTTTTGTTGTCGTTGGGAAAAGAATAAGTCCTGCTCCTATTAACATAGGGACTGGAAGTGGATTGAAAGGTATGATCCACACATATTCATATGTTTGTTCCATAAAAAAGTTTTGAATTCTTAATTAATTATTTTCGATTCGCCGGATCTTACCTCTTTTGAAAGGAGAGAATAAAAGTAAAAATATGGACTTAAATAGAATTTTTTATTCTTACTTATTCTGAGTCTTTGCTAAATACTTCAACTATTCAAACCACGAAGTTATGATTGTTCAAATGATAGAAAAGGGATTAATTACTAGTCTCTTATTAAATAAGCCTATTTTTATAATCCAAGTTTGACAAGTGAATTAAACAGGGATTTGAGTTTTTCATTTCCCAAAGTAAAATGCAGTTCTTATTTTTAAACCTTTCGAGGTATTTTATTGCATGTAAATGAAATGTGGAACCATAAATAGAAATCGAATATTTTTGTGATTCGTTATTTTATTTTTATATTATGTTCAACAAATTTTCTTTCTTCATTTCTACAGAACATACGATTATCAAATTATATAGGTATAGATTTGATGAATTAAAAAAAATGTTAAATAAAGATTGCCCTTCTATTTTTATTTCCATTACACTGCAACTTTCACATGGATTTTTCCTATCTCGATTATGTTTTATTTGGGGAGGACCTTATTAGATAAAAAATATATAGTAGTAAAAAGAATTCCTTTTGAATAATAGATGTCTTTCACATGCAGCTATAACAATCAATAACTTTTAAATTTCTAAATGGCAGTTCCAAAAAAACGCACTTCAACCTCAAATAGTGTATTCGTAAAAATATTTGGAAAAGGAAGGGGTATTGGGTAGCATTAAAGGCTTTTTCATTAGAGAAATCTTTTTCTACTGGCAATTAAAAAAAATTTTGTACGCCAAACAAAAATAAACAAGTAATAAAACGCTAGAATAATTTGAATTAACTTAAAATAATTATTCAATTAGTCTTCAAGTATTATCTAACGGAATATAATTGAATAATTGAATGATTTACCTTTCCTATTTGAATTTATTAGCTCATCAATATATGTAACAGAACTCTATTCGATTATCTGATTAATATAGAAAATAATAGAATTAGAAATCTTGTATTTACTATTCACTGAATGATAAATTTTTTGTTGACAAAATAATAATACCATTTCGATTGCAAGGTGGGGGGTTTTATTTTCTTCATCGACCTATTTAAGTAATAAAATGCAAATAAAATTCTACTATTGCATATCTATAGAAGAAAGTATGTAAAAATCTTTAATTAAAGTTAAGAACTCACTAAAAGCAATTGATCTATTTTGAAACCTTTTTGTTTTCTAGACCTTTTTCACTTTTAATTTTCTTTGAATTATTATATATACTCCCATGTGTATCTTGCCCTTAACCCAATAGAGAAAATTGCTTAGTGAAATTTTGTATGATTATTTGTCAATTTTTAGCGATGCAAAATTGGTTCTTTTCTTTCTACTTTGTCGTCAAAATCCTTTTTTTGTTTTATTTTAGATTTATGGAAAAAAAGAAATTTCTGCTTAAACAAAGAAAATAAAAACATTTTAAACTCTATTGCTTAGTTGAGTATAGAATGGTTTAGTTACAAGAGTTAAATTCGAGGAAAACAGAAAATATAGGAAAGACCCAGGTTAAATAAAAAACACTAAGAATCTAAACTCAAATAAAAAATCTTGAACCTTCAACCTCAAATTCCTATTTGAGCAACTTTTTATTGGTATTGATCCATTTGAATAATTATTAAACTAAAATAGCTTACTCAATCTCGATGATTGCTTATTCTTAGGCTATTATTAGTTAAAGACAAGCAGCTGTGGTGACATTGGTAGACATGCTGCTCTTAGGAAGCAGTGTTAATGCATCTTGGTTCGAGTCCGAGTGGCGGAATACAATCTTCTAAAAAGGATAAATAGATCTTATAATGAATTCAATTCCCGATTTCCATTTTAGAATTATGTAATTAAGGGACTCTTCTTTTTAAAGATTGTTAATGATATATTTCAACCTTAGAGCATATATCATTACAATCATTTCAATTCTAATTACGAATCATTTGATAACCTTTTTAGTCGATGAAATTGTTAAACTATACGATTCATTAGAAAAAGGCATAATAGTTGCTTTTTTCTGTATAAGAGGATTATTAATTACTCGATGGATTTCTTCACGACATTTACCACTAAGCGATTTATATGAATATTTAATCTTCCTTTTCATGGATTTTATCCCTTATTCATATGATTCCATATTTCAAAAAAAAAAGTTTTAATTTAAGAAAAATAACTGGGCCAAGTGTTATTTTGACCCAAGGCTTTTTTTTTTACTTTAGGTATCTTGACTGAAATACACCAATCAGGAATATTAGTACATGCTCTTCAACCTGAGTGGTTAATAATGCACGTGAGTATGAGGATATTGGGCTATACGTCCCTTTTATGTGCATCGTTATTATTAATAGCACTTCTAGTAATTACATTTCGAAAAAACAGAAACTTTTTCTATAAGATAAATGTTCTTTTAAACGATTTTTTCTTGGATGAAAATGTTGTCAAAAATACTTCATTTTATTTTGCTAAAAATAATCACATGTCCCAATTGATTCAACAATTGGATTATTGAAGTTATTGGGTTATTATTTTAGGATTTATATTTTAACCATAGGAATCCTTTCGGGAGCGGTATGTTACTTGGATCGTATTTCTAATTTATTTACATACTCGAACAAATAGAAATTTGCGGGGTATAAATTCTGCAATTTTTCCGTCGATAGGTTTTATTATAATTTGGATATGCTATTTTGGGGTCAATCTATTAGGAATCGGGTTGCATAGTTATGGTTCTTTTCCATCAACATTTAATTGAATTCAAGACAAGTTATTACAAATACAAGAGTGGGCGACACATTGTATGAACCAGAATGCGGACCGTGCGAATCAAATATTGTATTGATGATTCACACAGTTTTCTACCATATGTAGCTCAATTTCATTGTTTTCTCTTAATTCTTATGTTAAGAGAAGAAATAAAAGACTTTTTTTTCATTTTCCAAGATTATTATTAAAAATAAACATAGGTTTTTATTTCAGTCATCCAATTATCTGTAAAAAAAATTAGATAGAATAACTTCGACCTTGTAAACTGCTAATGATAGAATGAAATCGGGGTATATACCAATGCTTTTTGCGGTTAAAATATGGTAACTGTCGCGGTCCAGAAACAAAAAAAGAATCCTACGGGTCGTTAAATAGCTTTTATCCGTATACAACATCTGGCCTAGCATAGATAATGAATTAATAGGAGTTAATATAATTCCAATTGCCATTAAAAAAGTAATAGTAGGTTTGGAATTAAAAGGTTTTTTTGACCGGTAATTATTCCAAAAATTACTATAAATTCTGCAAGAAAACCACTCATACCTGGTAAAGCAAGGGAAGCCATCGAAAAGCTAGTGAACATCGTGAACATTTTTGGTATTGGAATAGCTATTTCTCTCATTTCGTCAATAAAAACAAGGTGGATTCTATCATAAGTTGTTCCTCCAAGAAAAAAAAGTGTAGCACCAATAAATCCATGAGATGTTGTTTATAAAAGGGCTCCATTAAGTCCTGTATCGGTTAGAGAACTAATTCTTATAATTATGAAACCCACATGAGCGACAAAGGAATAGGCTATTCTTTTTTTAAAAATAATTCCGTTGGCCAAGAGATGTTGAAGCTGCATAGATTATTTGTAATGTACCTATTATCATCATCCAACATGAAATATAGAGTAGGCATGAGGTAATAATTTCATATTGATTCGAACTAATCCATGGGCTCCCATTTTTAATATTACTCCGGTTAGAAGCATACAAGTACATAAAGTTGTTCTCCATGGGTATCTTGTAACCATGTATATAGGGGTATAATGGGTGATTTGACAACAAAATTAATAAAAAATCCAATATTGAAGATTATTTCTAAAACCACAGGATATGAGGATATGACTGATTAACTGATGTTTCAAATTTTAATGTTGGTTCATTAGAATCATAAAAGCAACACCAAAAACTCCCATTAAGAGAAAATGGACCCCCCTGCCACGTAAAAAATAACTTTTGTAGCTAAGTATAGACGTTTCTTTCCTTCCCACATTGCTAGAAGTAGATAAACAAGAATTAACTCTAACTCTCACATGATGAAATCAGTACATGGTCCTGAGATATAAATGAGTCAATTTGACCACTGTACATTGCTAAAATTAGAATATCGAATAATTTAGAATAACGAGTAACTGGCAAAGTGGCTAAAGTACTAAAGAAGTGATAAATTCTATTAATAGAATAATAGGTCCTATAGAGAGTCCATCTATTCCTAATCTCTAATGGAAATAAAAAAAATTGATCCATTTATAATCCTCTAGTAGTTGGATTAGTGGATGCTCCGATTAGAAATGATAACAAAATGCATAAGTTGTTAAAGGGAGTTCTAAAATACATATACATATTGTATACCACCTAATTACCATATTTCCTTTAATGGGAAGAAAGAAAATTAAAGTACCCGCAAATATCAGAAAAGCTACAATTATTGTTAACCAAAGAAAATAATTCTTGTAAAGACAGGATACACTTGGACCAAATATAATCGTGCTCAAAATATTTTTATTTTCAAGCAAAGGTTTGTCAATAAAAAAATTAAATGGAGTCAAGTAGAGTTTCCTCGAACGTATCAATAAGCTAGACCCATACTGCAAGTTGTTTCATGCCATAAATAAACTCAGACACTCAAGAAATCTGTTGGAGAGGCGGATTCCAATCTCTTATAACACACATTCCTTTGTTCGTGAATAATAAGCAAGTTATTTAGCCTTACAACCACACCAAGGTATCATTTCTAATACATCAGTGGGGCAGGCTCTGACATATTGAGTACATCCTATACACGTATAATAAATCTTTACTGAATGTGACTGTTATGCCTCGTATTTTTTCTATATACGTAGTGCGCGTCATGATCTAGTAGACGTAAGTCCGGGGAATGAGATTTTATTTTAAGTTCCAAGTTATTAAAAAAATATTAGGCAAGGATGTTAATTCCAAATGTGATATTAAGTATGATTTGGCTAATGTAAGTGCCATTAACTTTAAGTGAGGGATTAATTAGTGGCTGATTTGGATTAATTTAATCCAGTGGGCCCCACCACTCATAATTGGTGGCTGATTAGGATTAATTTAATCCAGTGGGACCCACCACTCAAGGCAAAAATTTAAAAGGGATCAGATTGTGAGCTGGCCTTAGTGGACAGGTGTAGAGGGGGGCTGCCTCCACTTCATACTATTAAATGAGGTGGAGAAATCCACTCCATGCTAAATAAAGTGGTGAAATGCATTGCTGCATATCATCTTCTTCTTCACCACTTGGCTTGGGCAGCCATGGAAATGGAGAAACCAACCCTGCAACTCTTGGC
>NC_028646.1:14185356-14230307 GCF_001406875.1 Solanum pennellii | reverse complement strand
TTGGTATCCTGTCATCTTTACCTTATGCTTTACATACTCAGTACATTGTCCGTACTGACCCCCCTTTCCTCGGGGGGCTGCGTTTCATGCCCGCAGGTGTAGGCGCACAGTTCGATGATCCTCCCGCCTAGGATATATACTCTGTTGATTGGAAGAGCTCCACTGTTCCGGAGCCCAGTCTTTTTGGTACATAACTTTTTGTGTAGTCTTTTGCTCGTCTATGGGTATGGCGGGGCCCTGTCCCGTCGAGTTTCACTACTGTACTCTTAGAGGTCTGTGGACATTATGTGGGTTGTATATATATGTTTTGGATAATGTCTGGACATGGTTTGTTTGGGATGTCCGCTTGTACAGGGGCAGCCTTGTCGGCTGTGTACATCATTGTGTATTGTGTAGTGGCAGCCTTGTCGGCTTACGNTGGCGGCCTTGTCGGCTCGCATATGTTGTTACGGTTGAATGGTTATGACTCCTTATGAGACAGGTCCTCTTTATATATATATATGACGTTGGGGTTGGCTTGATTTGATTAAATTCCATATTTTCTTAGTTTCAGTTGGTTATACTTAGCAGGTTTGTATGTGGGTGTACAAAACGGGCACTAGCCACGGCCCATCGGGTTGGGTCGTTACAGTGACATTGGCTCTGTACTATTTTGAATGTTCTAAATGTTCGATCTATTAAACTTAGAAATGAATCATATATTTAGATACCAAATGAATCAATGAGTTATAAAATTTTCTAATCAACCCCTTTCTGGATTGGTTTAAGAGACGTGAGAGAGGCCAAAATACTTTGATTTCTTATGTTTAGGAAAAAAAAATGTACGTAGTAAACATGCTAATGAATATCAATTTCTCAATATTAGATCTAGATGATTAATATTAATAATTCAACAAATTTTATTGGTTGATACGAGTTGATTTTCTGTTACTGTAGATTGATGAAACAATAGGTAGGCCAATGGCTGCTTCCGCGGCTGCAATGGCTATAACAATAATTGAGAAACTGTCTCCCTTTAATTGACAATTATCGAAAAAATCAAAAAATGTTACAAAATTTATATTAACCGCGTTCAATATAAGTTAGAGACACACAAGGGCCTTAACCATATTGCGACTTGTGGGCAATCCATAGATACTGATTGAATATAAATAGGCACTCAAAACAAGTACATGTTTGAGAATCATTAAACAACTCCTTATCAATCTCGACTTCTTTCAATATGAACAATAATTCAACTAATTTAATTGACTAGTATATAGCAAGTATGGAAAAAAGAAATATATTGGTACTAGATTGACCTAAAGTCTTTCTATTTATCCAACTATAATTCAAATTTAATTGAAGGAAAATGAGTGTGATAAGACAACAAAATTTTATTTGAATTCAAAGTTTTAATAGAAATTTTTTGTTGACGAGCTACAACAACTGTACCTATTAAAGCAACTAAAAGGATTATGGAATTAAGTTCAAATGGGAGAAAAAATGTTATGATAAATGAATTCCCATTTGTTGACTATTACATAGAAAATCTCTCTATTATCTGGTTTGATCTTGTAGTCCAAATAATCCCGTACCATGGCGTATCTGAAATAGTAGTAATTAGTGAAATAAAAATCTTATACAAACCATCGAAGTAATTCCATCTCCTACGGTTCAATGATGAAAATCCTTGTAATATTCTGAGCCATTTATGAACATCACAACAAAAATGATTAAAACATTTATAGCTTCTATGTAAATAAGTAGCTATGCAGCAGCTACAAAATAGGTGTTAGATAGAATATAGAATAACGATGTACAAACAAGAATCAATCTCAAGGAAAAGGCCAAATAAATTGGTTTGGGAAGTAATATCACTCCTAAATCCCTCATATAAGACCAATCCTAGAAAGGATAAAAGAAAATAATGTATTGGTTCAGACAAATCCACATTTTATAAAAGAAAATCAAAACCAAGAATTTCATGACTTTATTGACCTAACCAGGAAAAAAACAGTTTTTCTAATTTTCATGATACTTTGAAATTGTTAATTGAACGAACGTCTATGACTTTATTGACCTAACCAGGAAAAAAGCAGTTTTTCTAATTTTCATGATACTTTGAAATTGTTAATTGAACGAACGTCTAATGGGTATGAATTGACGTAGATGCTTCTATTTTATTAGACCACTATCAATTCATTATTCGTCAAAAGAGTAGTTTAAGCCTATCTATTTTTAATATCAATTACCTACTTTGAAACCATTACTATTATAATATATAATATTGAACTCGGTTTTGTTTTCAATCTAAACTAAGCTAGGAGTCTCATTAAGCAACCACTAGTTTGAGTTGCCCAAGAAAGTATCTCTCATTATTATAAATCCGAACAAAGCCTTCGTAATTGATAATTTTTTTAATTGAATTAAGGGTTTATTCATTGTTTAATGCAAATTAAAAATTGTTTGAATTGTGTAATCATCAATTACTGACATTGGTAAGCGACCCAAAGTGATTTGATTATAATTCTATTCACGACGATCATAAGTAGAAAGTTCATATTCTTCGGTCATTGATAAACAATGTGTTGGGCAATACTCAACGCAATTACCAGAAAATATACATATTACAAAATCAATACTGTAATTAAGAAATCATTTCTTTTGAATAACAGTTTCAAACTTCACATCAACAATGGGTAAATCTATAGGACATACACGCACACATACTTCACAAGCAATGCATTTCTCAATTTCAAAGTGTATCCGGCCTCAAAAACGTTCCGGTGTGATCAACTTTTCATAGGGGTATTGAATAGTTACAGGTAAAAGATTTGCATGGGACACGGTAATCATGAAACCTTGGCCGATATATCTGGTGGCTCGTATTGTTTGTTGACCATAATTTATGAATTCTGTTATCATAGGGAGCATATGTTGAATATCTATAGAAAATATTTTACGCTTGTTTCTTTCTCTTGTTTGAGACAAGTCGTGAATCTAGGATATTGTGGTCTTTTACAGTGGAAGAAGTTGGGACGAGGCTGTCAATAATACCAAGCGAAATCGGTAAAAGAAATTTCCACCCAAGATTTAATAGTTGGTCCATTCTCAGTCTTGGTAAAGTCCATCTTGTTGCAATAGGAATGAACAAAAACAAATAAATTTTGGCTAATGTGATAAATATATTAATTAGTGTTCCAAAGACTTTATCCCCTTTATTTATGCCAAATATATCAGGAACAAATATATATAGAATAGAAAGATTCCAAACTCCCGAGTAATGAACTGTTACAAATAATGAAGAAACTTGTAGATTCAGATATGAAGCAATGTAAAATAAACCAAATTTATACCTGAATATTCAGTTTGATATCCTGCTACTAATTCTTCTTCTGCTTCTGGTAAATAAAAAAGGTAATATTTCACACTCGGCGAAAGAAGAAATTAGAAAAACGATAAGCCCAATGGGTTGAAGACAAAAATTTCATCACCAAAAACCATATTTTGATTGCGCTTCCACTATATCAACTGTACTTGAACTGTTAGATAATCAAATTCGATGATAACATCACATTGCCCATCGCTATTACAGAACCGTACGTGAGATTTTCACCTCATACGGCTTCTCCGATGTCACAACTAAATCTATGGGCCCTTTCCTATTCTTTATCTTGATATGTTTGTAAGATAGAGTAAAAATCGGTTACATAGAAATCACAAAGAAGACTATGTAAACACTTTGCTAGATTAATTGGAAAACTTCTATGTATCCTCGTGCCACCAGTTCCGGGAGTAGTTGTTGTCATGCTTGCATATCAATCATTTGAGTCTCCAACAAATATTCCAATAATTACATATCCGATTTGGCCTTTGGATGAATATGCAAGCATACGTTTCATGCTTGTTTGAGTAATAGCCATGAGATTTCCCAATATTATTCTAAGAATAGCTAAGATTTCTAGAAGAAAATGTCATTCGTTGATCATAAATAAAAAGGAATATTCAAAAATCGAGTGGCTGAAGCTGAAGCAGCTACTTTCGAAGTAATAGAAAGAAAAAGCAACAACTGGAGTGGAAGAGTCAGAGTCGAAAAGTGGATTCCTCACTTCTTTCTCGCATTCAAAATTGTGCGTGAGACTTTCATCTCACACGACTCCTAAGTGGTAAAAGATAAAAGAACACATTTTCTTTCTTTTTTTATTACCTTCCTCTCGTATGTGTAAGACCGAGTCCATTCAATTTCTAAAAAGGATTTCTCATCTTTAACTTTTCGAGGAACTCTTCATCAGTGGTTGTGAATGAATGATATTTGCAATCGTTTAGACCTTTGTTTCGAACGAGCAAGTTAGGAAGATTAAGAAATAGAACCATCTGATTTCATTCGTTCTCAATAGCCACAAGATGATCATCTTAGGTGATACTTTTTTCCATGGATGCTCTTATCATCTACATCGAGAATTCAGGTATTGTGTACGTCATTAGTCTGATCCTTTGTAGGAACTACCTGTAGTAACGAACTTTCATAATGGATATGTTTATCATAAAGAGATTCATCGTTACAGACCCGACTTCACCCTAATTGTTATTTGAACAAGTAAAAGTTTTGTCTTCGTCCGAGTGGGGATAGCATTTATCTTCTACATGTCCATGTAGTTTTGAAAAATCCAAACATCTCAAAGACAGGCAGAGTGGTAGGAATTTCTCGAATCAACCACACTCCTTTGTATACGTCAGGAGTCCATTGATTAGAAGGGGTTGGGGGAAGATTGAACCCAATTCTACAGTAATGAATATAAGCACCATTGAAATTCCTGGGGATTTATACATTTATGTATTGATAAGATCGTTTACTATTTCTTGAAGCTCAATCTCTCCCCCAGAATAGAAGAGCTTGACCCACCATGAGTATATATATCATAGTAGTCTCATTAGACAGTATATCTTTGTTCGTATATCAAGCTAATAGGTAGGAGCATAAGTTGAAACATTTTGGGACTACGAAGATAGTTATTAAATCGTTAGCACCGCATAAAAACATTCTCCCTAGTGTAGTTGTTAATACTAATAAGAGAAACTATGTTATAGCCATTTTGTTCATTCAATGTACTCTACGAATAGAGGAATACATAGAGTTAAACATCGTAAAATAATATATTGAAAGATTTCATTGAAATTGTTTGTTTGGAAATTTCCCGAAAAGCTAATCATAGGTTCTTCTCCCCATCAGAACAATAGTGCAGTTATGCTCATTAGTATACCTATTGAAGATATGAAATATGACTATGGTATATCTTTTTAATTCGAGATTGAATCGATCATCATAAGATGAATTAGGACAAAAATAAGGATACATTCTAGGAAAATCAAACTTCCATCGAAGAGAAGCAAATGAAAGGCTATCATAAAATTCTCGTTGAATCGAGAATGAAGTTTTCATTCTGTACTAGCCAGATAGATCATGAATTAGTAACTGCTTCCAATTTCCAAAAAAAAAAACAATTCTTTCGAACTTTCCATTTTTTGAATAGTTACGGAATCTCCATGGTATTTACATGAGGTTCCTATTTAATAAATTCCCCGAGAGGGCTTAGTTGATCAATGATGATTCATCTTTCGTTTCCTTTTCGTTTGTTTCGAGAAATATATCGATCAATTCTGATTCTTTCTTTTTCTCTTGATTATTTTCCGATTGATATCTATAGATCCTGTTCATGGATTAATGAAAATATGTAAAAGATCTATTTGCTTCTTCCATTCTATGAGTTTCTTCCTTTTTGTGTATGACATCGCCACTCCTTTTGGCAGCATCCAGTAATTTAGAACTTAATTTGAAAGCCATATTTCGACCCGGATATTTTTGGTATGCCGCTAATGAACATGAATGAAAAGTGTATTTCCTTTTGTTGATCTTATTTCAATGGAAACTTAATGAGTCGATGCTCCTACATCTCTTGCTTTTACTGTTATATTGGGATTTCTCCACGTATTGCTTGACGTAAAACGGATAGTGGATTTATTTCTATATTTTGTTGAAATTTTTTTCACGGCTTGATAGATAATTTGATAAGCCAATGATTTTTTTCGTGTGTGAGAATACGGTTAACCAACATGTTAACTAATTGATCACGATAAATTGGATCTGATTTTGCTATTTTTTTTTGCAGTACCTCGACGTGACATGAGCGTGAAAGGGGTTGAAGAATCAGTTTTCTTTTTATAAGGGCTATCAACCAGGTTATTCTATTCCACCTCTTAGAAAGAAATGAACCTAAATAAAAATAATTAATAGCATGGAGATACATTTATACAAAACTTCTACCCCGACCACACACAATGGAGCCGTAGATAGTAAAATGAAATCCAATCCACGAAATAATTTGATCTATGGACAACATCGTTTTGGTAAAGGTCGTAATGCTAGAGGTATCATTACCGCAAGGCATAGAGGGAGAGGTCATAATTGTCTATACCATAAAATATGTTTTCTAAGAAATGAAAAAGACATATATGGTAGAATCCTAACCATAGAACACGACCCTAATTGAAGTACATACATTTGTCTCATACACTATGGGAATGGTAAGAAGAGATATATTTTACATCCTAGAGGGGATATAATTGGAGATACCATTGTTTCTGGTACAGAAGTTCGTATAAAAATGGGAAATTCCCTACTTTTGAGTGCGATTTGAACTATTGGTTTACTTAATTTGAAATAACATATTAGGTTTACGATTAAACCTAGAATTCAATCATTGATCCATTTTGAGTACCTCCACAGGATAGACTTTAACAAAAAACTGAAGAGTAACGACAGCATGTGATTGAGTTAAGTAGTTCATCATATAAAATTATTGACTCTAAATGCATAGTAATATGGAGACGACAAAATTGTTTTAAGCACAGACAGAGGTTTGGGAAGGGGTTTGGATTAATCAAATAAAGATTCTACTTTAACTGATATGCCCTTAGGAATGACCATACTGTAATACTCTGAAAGGCTAAAGCCTAATCTAGAGGCTATCATGAGATTCTAAGAGTTGTAACACTGTTTTAAGGTCAAATATAATGTTTATAAGTCATTTAGAATGTTTTAGAATCAAAACGTCAAGGAATGTCCATGACGTTCGTAAACCAGTTCAAGAGGTGCTAGGTGCCTTTGTCTATTTTACAAGGTTTAAAGAGTTGGAAAATGATGAAAATTTGTTAAAAGGTGTCTAACACATATTAGAGTTGTTTTATAGTCAAAAAATCTAGGTACGACTCCCCAAGGACCAACCAAAGGGTCCATGAGGAGGACCCTTGCATTGTGGCAAAAATTTGTCTTCGACAATAGCCATCGACGACTTGCATGTAACGAGGCTTGGTCCAATCAATGGGGCGCTGATTTCAACTGTCAATGGAAATTAGTCAATTTTTTGAAGGGGTCATTTGGAAAGTAACTGACCAAGACAACAGATGTGCACCATGGAGGGGTTTTGCCGTCAAATAACCTACGGCCCGTAGGTCGTGGTTTCGTAGGTCAGGTCATTTGGTTGGCTACCACGTTTTAATTGATCCAATTAATTAATTAAGTGGTTAGTCAATTAATTAGGAGTTAATGTAGGTCCAATTAATTTAGTTAATGACTTCTATGAATACCCCAAACCTAATTAAACTAAACCCAACTCTCATGATTCCCAAAACCCAATTTCTCTTCCTTATCTCTTCTTTCTCTCTCCCAAAGAAACTCCATAGAAAACCAAGAAAATGGGGTCAAAGAAACTCCATAGAAAACCAAGAAAATGGGGTTCTAGGGCAGCAAGGAGATTAATTTTCTCCATCAATCTTCATAAACTATCAAGTTATGGGATCCTTTTACCTTTGGGATTCCTTTCTCCAAAGGGTTCTTACAAATAAATTTCAAAAAGAAGAGTTTCAAGTGGGTTTTCTTCTATTTCGAGTTTGATCTTCTAAATGGATTTGTTTATGATTTCTTTAGATAATTATGAGTAGATTATGATGTATTGTAATTCAATTTTGCTAGTTCTTGATTAATTAACCTAGGTTGTGAAATAGATCATGAATCTGACCTAAGTTTAGCCCTATGCTATGAACTAGTGATGAATTGTTGTGTAGTGATTCAATTGACTTCATTATTATGTTAATAACCATTATGTGATGATCTTACACTTATTTTTTGGTTCAATTGGATGGTTGATGGTAAAACCTTGATGATGGCTTGTGAAGGAAATTGTGGAAAGTCTTGTGATCTCAAACCTTCACTTCAATAATGATTACTTGTGCTTTGTGATGAAGTTATATTGAATTATACCTTATGATAAGATTGATTAGGTTTGATATATGTTGAATTGAAATTGTTTGATTATGTGATTGTCATATTATGCTTAAGATATAATGATATAAGGTTGATGATGAAGTACCTAAACAAAGCTATGATTATTAACGAAAGACATTTCAAAAGGGACTCTAGCTTAACACCGAGTTAACTATTGAGGAGTGTCCCTTCCACATAGGGAAGGTAGGATCACTAAAGTACTCATGAGATTGGAGACTATAATGCATGTATCATAAAGATGGTCCCAACTACATCTCCTAGTTCTGGAACTATGTTGCCCCCATAGTACTAGTAGCTAGTGGATCCACATAGATGCTATGTTAATGTTTTGGTACAACCTTGGCAAGTAGTCCGCCTTCTTTCGGTGTAGGGTGACATGACACCGAATTCAACGTTGGATCATTTGTTCAATGTCGGTTAAGGGAAGATGTTCTCAAAAGTAAAATGAAGTAGTAAAGTGGACTCTTACTAGGATAAATTGAGGGGTTTGACTTAGTCTATGTAGGGGTATGGGACTCTAACTATACATTGCACTAGTTGGTCTGGAGGGAAGTCTTAGAAGGATGTTCTTATTTCCTTATATGCTTATAAATTTAAATGATATGTATATGTTGGTCTTACATGTTAATGACACTATGTGATGTTGGTTTCACTTGTGAACATGAAATTGGTTTGTATTGTTAAAGTATGACGATGTTTACTCTTAATGATATAGTGTGTGAAGTGGGCATTAATTATGGTTATTGTTTGGGTTTAGTTGATTGGGTGAGGTTATGGGGCCTTACATAGTCATTGCACTAGTGGACTTAATGGGGGTTCATGAGTAAGGGTCTTGCTTTGGTTATGATGCTATAAACTCTTATATATGCTTGTTAATATTATAACTTGATGATAATGTTGTCCTGATTATGTGCTCAAGTCTGTTGAAATGTATGTTGGCTTGACTAAATTTCTTAATAATTGGTCTTGTGATGTACATGGTCTTAACTCAAGGAATATGTGCTATTGACTTGTATTGGTTCTTAAATGTGCATAAGGCTTTTCAAAGTAAATTAGCCTGCTTTAATGAAATGTCTCTTTTAGCATGATATCTATGTTGTATGTGCATATGATTCCATACTAAGTACCAGTGATGTGCTAACCCTATTTCTCCCTTTTTCTCCAACATTTTAGGGTCCAGTGGTTGAAGGTTTGTGACCACTTTGAAGTAAGGTTTGGATCATTTCTCCAAATGTGTTTACGTCCTTAGGTCCGAGGATGATGCCTTGTTATTACTCTACCTATATTACTTTGTTATAGTTTAAAGACAATTATTTCATTCACGTTGTTTCAAGATATTGTTGTAAGACAATGTGGCACTTCTACATTGTGTAGGGGCTTATGCCCATGTTTATTTGACTCCTTTTAGATGGTTCATATGACACATACCTTTTTAAGACTGTATTATGTATGTTGTCTATATGTGTCATAAAAGTAGAAGACTATGTAACCTTCTTATACGAGGAGTCAATGTATACTCGCTATAAATATATTATGTTTAAGCGAGAGGTCTAAGTAAACCTTATGAATTATTAATAGATGAAAAGTTTTGATTTTTTGTCACTTTTTAACATGTGAAATTTAACGACGGATGCTAAGAGGTTAGTCTTAGTTCTATTTGAGGACGACAACACTGATTACTTCTAGGGGGTACTCCCTGGATGTGACAAACTTGGTATTAGAGAATGAGGTTGAATATCCCTTGAAACGATGTCTTATTAAACCACGTCTAGGTAAACTGTTATTCATAATTGTGAAGCGCGCCACACTTATGAATGAGAGACTATGTGATGCTTAGAAACTCTCATCTTCTTGTATTCCTATGTCGTGCCTCTAGGGTTTTGTTATGTTCTTTTACCTAAAGCTTGTATCATTGATATAGGTATGAGTACTCGAAGGGGCAGCTGATAGAAGAGCCAAGGAAGAAATGGCTAATGTTGGAATCAAGACAACCATGTGAATCCACTTGAAGAAGTTGTTATGGGTGATCAGGTTCCGGATGCTCCTCCACCGATGATCGATAGAGATATAAGGAAGTCTTTTCTCACTTTAACGCAAGCCATGAACTCTCAAGATAATGCCGTCACTTCTCAAGTTCAAGCCATGATGACCCAAATGAATAGGGAGGTTGGACCTCAATTGCATCAACATGCTAACACTATGGCCTCACCATTGAGAGACTTTACTAGAATTAGTCCACCTATGTTCTTTGGGTCGAGGTCGAATGAGGACCCTCAAGATTTTCTCGATGAGGTCTATAAGATTGTCTATGCTATGGGTGTGACCTCAATTGAGAAGGTCAAGTTGGCGTCCTATAAACTCAAGGATGTGGCCCAAACTTGGTATGTGCAATGGAGGGATAATAGGGCACTAAGAGGTTGTCTAGTGACCTGGGAGATATTCAAGAAGGCTTTGCTTGGTAGGTTCTTTCCTGGAGAGATGAGGGAAGCTATGCTCGACGAATTCATCAACCTTACAAGGAGGTATGAGTGTACTTGACTACTCTTTGAAGTTTACTAAGTTGTCAAAGTATGCTCCATCCTTGGTTTGAAACCCAAGGAATGAGATTAGTCGTTTTCTTGTGGGGGTGTCCGATGACTTCATTGAACAATGTCATTCTGCTATGCTTCATGATAATATGAATATCTCTCGTCTCATGGTTCACTCTCAACAAGTGGAAAAACTAGGTTAAGGAGAAAGAGTAGGGAGGCCAAAAGGGCCAAGTCTTATGAAGGTGGTTCCTCTAAGGGTAGGCTTGACATTCAAGACAAGCCTAGGTTCAATAAGAGGTTTTATTATCAAGTTCCTTCCAAAATTCCCAAGACTTGTGATGATAGGGTGTGTAACCCTAAGTCTCAAAAGGGAAGGAGTGCTAGTTCACCAAACAAGAAGCCAACTTGTGGGAAGTGTGGCAAGAAGCAGTACGGTGATTGCTAGTTGGGACGAACAATTGCTTTGGGTGTGGTAAGAGTGGCCACAAGTTTGAGGATTGCCCTAATTTGAAGGGTCAAGACAAAGGAAGCGGGCAAGATCAAGCTAGTGGTTCCAATGTGGATGCTCCATAGAAGAATTGCTTTTATGCTCTTCGCTCTAGGGGTGAACAAGAGAGTTCTCTTGATGTGGTTACCGGTATGTTTCGAGTCTTCTCTATTGATGTCTATGCTTTACTTCATCCAGGTTCTACATTATCTTTTTTTACTCCCTTGATAGCTAGAAAGTTTGATATTTTCCCCCGATATCCTAAATGAACCATTCATGGGAACTACACCGGTGGGGAAGTTGGTGGTTGCAAAGAGGGTGTAGAGGAATTGTCCTATAATGTTGCTCAATAGAGTTATTCATGTGGAATTAGTAGAACTTAATATGGTCGATTTTGATGTTATCTTCCATTGATTGTAGAACAAGAATTGTTAAATTCAATTTTCCAAATGAACACACTTTAGAGTGGAAGGGGGGAAATTATATTCATAGAGGTTTATCATCTTTTGTCTTAAGGCTTGTAAAATGATCTCAAAAGGCGTTTATACCATATAGTAATAGTCAAAGATTTAGACTCCAAAATAATCCCATTGAGTTAGTCCCCGTAGTGAGGGAATTTCCGGAGGTGTTTCCTAATGATCTTCCCATTTCAATTCCTCCTTGTCGGATGGCTCCGGCCGAATTGAAAGAGTTGAAGGCTCAACTAAAGGAATTACTAGACTAAGACTTCATTAGATCTAGTATTTCTCCATGGAGTGCTTTGTTATTGTCTGTGAAGAAAAAGGTTAGATCCCTTAGAATATATATTGGTTATCTCCAACTCAATAAAGTCACCATTAAGAACAAGTATCCTAAAACTCAATAAAAGCAAACTACTTTTCTAATATTGTCTTCAGATTGGCGTATCACCAACTTAGGGGAAGAGGTGAGGATATACCAAAAATGGCAATTTGGACTAGATATGGTCACTACGAGTTCTTATTAATGTCCTTTTGTCAAACTAATGCCCCGGCTGAATTTATGGATCTCATGAATAGGGGGTTTCAAAGTTACCTAGATTACTTTTTCATTGTCTTCATTGACGACATCTTTGTATATTTGAAAAATGAGAGTGAGCCCATGGATCATTTAAGGGTGGTGTTACAAATGCTTAAGGTAAACCAACTATTTGCTAAGTATAGCAAATGTGAGTTTTGGTTGAGGTCTATGATATTTCTTGGTCATATCATCTCTAGTGAGGGTGTTGAGGTTGATCCAGAAAAAACCGAGGCGATCAAGAATTGTCCTAGGCCATTGACTCCAACCGACATTAGAAGCTTTTTGGGTCTAGCAGGATATTGTAGGATGTTTGTGGATAGTTTTACGTCCATTGCATCTCCCTTGACTACTTTGACCCAAAAGAGTATGAAATTTGAGTTGTCGGAGGCATGTGAAAGAAGCATCCAAATCTTGAAAGAGAGGCTTACCTCTGCTCTGGTGTTGACTTTACCGGAGGGTACCAAAGGCTTCGTTTCATATTATGATGCATCCTGAGTGGGTTTAGGGTGTGTTCTTATGCAACATGGGAAAGTAGTAGCTTGTGCTTCTAGTCAAATTAAGGTACATGAGAAGAATTATCCAACTCATGATCTTGAGTTAGAGGCCATGGTATTTGCTTTGAAAATATGGAGACATTTTCTTATGGTGTCCATGTTCATATGTATACCGACCACAAGAGTCTTCAATATGTGTTTGCTCAAAAGGAGTTGAATCTCCGGAAAAGATGGTGGTTGAAATTGTTGAAACATTAGAACATGAGTGTTCTCTACCACCACGGCAAGGCCAATGTGGTTGTGGTTGCTGTAAGTCGTATAACCATGGGTAGTGTGTCTCGTATAGATGAATACAAGAAAGACCTAGTGAATGATGTTCATAGGTTGGCTAGATTGGGTGTTAAAATAGAAGATTCTAAAAATGGTGGTTTCATGGTCCATCAAAATACGAATCATCTTTGGTGGTGGAGGTGAAGTCTAAGCAACACTATAATCAACCATTGATGGAGTTGAAGGAGTCGGTTCTAGGTAAGCTTAATGAGTCATTCTCCTTAGGGAGGATGATGTCTTAAGGTATCAAGAAAGGTTGTGTGTACCCAAAGTTCACGGTTTGCGTTATTCCATTCATTCGGGTTCTACTAGGATGTATCATGACCTCAGAGAAGTGTTTCGGTTGGAAGGCACTAAAGAAGGCCTAGCGGAATTTGTTGCAAAATATCCAAATTACCAACAAGTTAAAGTCGAACACCAAAAGCCGGGTGGTTTAGTTCAAGAAATCCAAGTCCTCACTTGGAAGTGGAAAGATATTAATATGGATTTCGTAATAGGTTTTCCTTGGACACAAAAGCAACATGATTCTATATGGGTGGTTGTGGATAGGTTAACCAAATCTGCTCCTTTTATTCCCGTCAAGTCTACATAGTCACCGGAGGATTATGCAAGGATCTTCATAGATGATATTGTGTGTCGCCATGGTATTCCGTTATATATCATATCTGATAGGGGTTCACAATTCACATCTAGTTTTTGGAGGTCATTTCAAAAAGATTTGGGTAACAAGGTAAAGCTAAGCACCTATTCCATCCCCAAATGGATGGTCAAGTGGAGCGTACTATTCAAACCCTTGAGAATATGATTCGAGCTTGTATAATTGAAAAAAGCACAAAAAAATTAAAACTTTTCATCTATAACTAATTCATGAGGTTTACTTAGACCTCTCGCTTACACATAATATATTTATAGTTAGTACACATAGACTCCTCATTTAAGAAGATTATACAGTCTTCTACTTTTATGTCACATATAGACAACATACATAATATAGTCTTAAAAAGGGATGTCTCATATTAACCATCTAAATGGAGTCAAGTCAACATACACATAATCCCTTACACAATGTAGTAATGCCACATAGGCTTACAACAATATCTTGAAACAGCGTGAATGAAATGATTGTCTTTAGACTATAACAAAGTAACATAGGTAGAGTAATAACAAGGCATCATCCTTGGACTTGAGGACATACCCACACTTGGATAAATAATCCAAGCCTTCCTTCAAAGTGGGAACGAACCATCAACAACCGTAACCTAAAATGTTGGGCAAAAGGGAAGAAATAGGGTTAGCACATCACTTGTACTATGTATGGAATCATATGCACATACAACATAGAAATTATGATAAAAAGGGACATTTCATTAATTCATTCTAATTTATATTGAAAATACTTATGCACATTTAAGGATCAATACAAGTCAATAGCACATATACCTTGAGTTAAGACCATGTACATCACAAGATAAATAAAAACAAATCTAGTCAAGCCATACATTTCAACATATTTGAGCACATAGTCAAGACAACACTATCATCATGTTATAATATCAACAAGCATGTATAAGAGTTTATAGCATCATAACCAAAGCAAGACCCTTACTAAGTCCAGTAGTGCAATAACTGAGTAGGTCCCCAAAACCTCATTCAATCAAGTAAACCCAACAAGAACCATAAGAAACGCCCAAATCACATACTATATCATTAAGAGTAAAAATCGTCATACTTTAACTATAGAGTCCAATCACATGTTCATAAGTGAAACCAATATCACGTAGTGTCATTAACATGTAAGACCATCTCATACATATAATTTACATTTAAAAACATATAAGCATATAAGAACATCCTTCTAAGACTTCCTTAAAGGTCAATAGTGCAATGCATAGGTAGAGTCTCATACCTCTTCCTATATTAAGTCAAACCCCTCAAGTCATCCTAGTTAGAGTCCACTTTATTACTTCATTTTACTTTCGGAAAAATCTTGCCTTAACCGACATAGACTACATGAATCAATGTTTCCTATCTTGTGCAATGGAAACCTACACGGAAAAAGGTGGACTACTTGCCAAGGTAGTACCAAAACATGAACATAACATTTATGTGGATCCACTAGCTAGTATTCCTATGGGGCAACATAGTTTAAGAACTAGGAGATGTTGTTAAGACCCTCTTTATGCGAGATGCATTATAGCCTCCAATATCATGAGTACATTACTGATCCTACTTTACCTATGTGAGAAGGGACACTCCTCACTACTAGTTCACTTGGTGCTAAGCTAGAGTCCCTTTTGAAATGTCTTTTGTTAATAATCATAGCTTAGTTTAGGTCATAGGGTTTACCCCATATATAATCATAGTCCTAGCTCAATAGGAATTACATGAGAACGAATACCTTTCGCTACAACCCTCATCTGTGAGATTAGCACATTAACATCATAATATCATAGTAAGGCACATAGGTACTTCATCACCAACCTTATATCATTACATCTTAAGCATAATGGCACAATCACATAATCAAGACATTCAAATTCAACATTATACAAACCCTAATCAATTTTATCATAAGATATACTTTAATATAACTTCATCATTAAACACGTGTAATCATAATTGAGGTAAAGGTTTGAGATCACAAGATTTTCCCCAATCTCCTTCACAAGCCATCATCAAGGTTTTACCATAAACCATCCAATTCAACCAACAATGGGTGTAATATAATCACACAATAGTAATTAACACAATAATGAAGTCAATTGAATCACTACACAATAATTCATCACTAGTTCATAGTCTAGGGTTAGGGACTTAGGTGATATTCATGATCTACTTCACAACAAAGGTTAATTAATAAAGAAATAGCATAATTGAATTACAATAGATCATAATTTACTCATAATTATCTAAAGAAATCATAAAAGAAGCCATTTAGAAGATCGAAATCAAAATAGAAGAAAACCCACTTGAAAGGATCCCATACCTTGTTAATTGAAGAAGATTGATGGAGAAAAGTAGTATAGTTGATGCCCTAGATCCCCCCCCTTTTATTGGTCTTCTAGGGAATTTCTTTGGGAGAGAGAAAGAAGAGCGAAGAAAGAGCAATTGGGTTTTAGGAATTATGAGAGTTGGGTTTCTTTTGATTAGGTTTGGGGTATTTATAGAAGTCATTAACTAATTTAATTAGACCTCCATTAACCCTAACTAATTAACTAACCACCTAATAAATTAATTGGATTAATTAAAACGTGGCAGCCAACACAGTGACCTGACCTACGAGACCCTGACCTACAGGCTATAAGTCAGTTGACGGCCAAGCCCCCCTCCGTGCTGCACATCCGTCGTTTTGGTTATTGAATTGCCAAATGAACCCTTCAAGAAATTGAATAAGTATCCATGGAAGGTGGAAGTTGATGCCCCATCAATTGGACCACGCCTCGTCGCCCGCAAGTCATCAATGGCTACTCAAAGACAACTTTTCGCCACAATGCAAGGGTCCTCCTCAAGGACCCTTTGGTTGGTCTTTGGAGAGTTGTACCCAGACGTTTCAACTATAAAACAACTCTAATATGTGTATTTTCATACTTTTCCAACTCATAAAACCTTGTCAAGTAGACTAAGGCACACTAGTACCTCTTGAACTGGTTTTCGAACGTCATGGACATTCCTTGATATTTGATTCTAATACTTCCCAAATGGCTTTTATACATTATATTTGACCTTAACATAGTGTTACAACTCTTAGAATCTAATGTTAGGCTCTAAATTAGACTTTTAGACTTTTAGAGCATTACATTATCCCCCCCTTAGGAACATTCGCCCCCGAATGACACTAAAATTTTTGAAAAGGAAGAAATAGACTCAAGACTAGCAACCCAACAAACAACATGTAAAAACATGAGTTATAATTCAAATCAACATAGCCATATGACCTTTTTCACAGTGCAACTCAAACCATCATTTTCGACTCATAAGAGTTCAACATTCACTATATGCTTATCCACTCATGCCAAAGCTTCCTTCAACACATATCGACATGATCAATACAACTCATAAAGGAACAACGTACCACAAAGTACACCACATAAGTTAAAATCAAGTAAAATAACATTTTTGAAAACTTTCACTTCTATAGGCATAGTTCAATGTAACAAAACATATAATTCAATATTTACCAAAAATCAAGGGAACTTCAAATAATCTCATTATTTTTACTATAACTAGGAAAAACTAACGTTAGTTATCAAACAGATAAGGGTAACAGGACTTCATGTCGGCCTCGGCCTCCCATTTTGCACCCTCAACTAGGTGATTCTTCAATAATACCTTTACGGAAGCTACCACCTTGTTCCTTACATTCTTTACTTGTCTATAAAAGATTTGAATCGGAACCTCCTCATAGGAAAGGTTCTCTTGCACACCTACACCCTCAATATGAAGAATGGACTCGGGATCACTGATGCACTTCTTAAGCATGAAGACATGGAACACCGGATGAACCGAAGACAATCCACTAGGTAACTTCAACTCTTATACTACCTTACCAACCTTTTGCAAGATTTCATAGGGACCCACATAACGAGGACTCAATTTCCCTTTCTTGCCAAATCTCACCACTCCCCTTCATGGGAGGAATCTTAAGATACACTTTATCCCCTTATTCAAATTCTAAATCCCTTCTCCTGTGGTCTGCATAAGTATTTTGCGGACTATAGGATGTTTCCAAGAGGTTCCTTATCATATGAACTTTCTCCAAAGTCTTATAAATCAAATCGGGATCCAAAAGTGAAGACTCACCCACTTCAAACCATCCAATTGGATACCTACATCTCCTTCCATACAAGGCCTCAAATGGAGCCATAGATATAGATGAATGGTAACTATTGTTATAGGAAAACTCAACCAAAGGCAAGTGTTTATCCCAGTTTCCCTTGAAGTCCCTATGAAATGCAATGACGAATGCTAAGAGATTAGTCTTAGTACTCTTCGAGGATGACGACACCGGTTACTTCTAGGGGTGCTCCCCGAATGTGAACATACATAACATAGAAATCACACTTGTAAAGGGTGGAAAATTAGCTAGAGCAGCGTGTGCGGTAGAGAAACTGATTGCAAAAGAGGGGAAATCAGCCTAAATTAAAATTACATTCTGACGAGGTCCGTTTGATATGCAAAAACTGCTCAGCAACAGTCGTACAAGTTGGGAATGTTGGGGTTAACTAGAAAAGTTTGGGTAGATCCGGATCTAAGCGTTGTCTAGGTAAGCGTCCTGTAGTAAGATGAGTAGTTATGAACCCTGTAGACCATCCCAAATTGGTGTGGTGAAGGGAGAGGACCAATTGCTAGAAAAAAACTCACAACTCCTTGGGGTTATCCTGCACTTGGAAGAAGTAGAAAGAAGAATAAATATAGTGATAATTTTATTCTATGTCGCCCTAGTAAATAGGAGAGAAAATAGTATTTATTCTTAGTTTTCACAAAAACTTTACAAAAAATAGGAGTAAGCTTGTGACACGTTTACAAAAAAATCCCTTTGTAGCCAATCATTTATTAACAAAATTGATAAGCTTAACACAAAGAAGAAAAATAAATAATAGTAACTTGGTCCAGGGCATCTACCATTATACAAACAGTGATCGGTCATACTATTGTTATACATAATGGAAAAGAGCATTTTCTTATTTATATAAGGGATCCTATGGTAGGCTACAAATTGGGAGAATTTGCACCTACATTTAACTTTAGAGGGCATGCAAAAAGCTATAGTAGATCTCGTCGTTAATATTAATAGAAAAAATCTAGATGCTTATAATTCACTAGTAGGAGACAAACCTTATGCTAAAGAAGAAAAAACATAACTATATGATTTAGGTTAACATATATCGATATGTGCTTACAAAGCACGAAGAGTAATTGTTCAAAGCATCCAATAGGAGATCTACACCTCCTACCATACAAGGCTTCATAGGTAGCCATGGAAATGGATAAATGAAAACTATTACTATAGGCAAACTCCACCAAATGTAAATGTTTATCCCAATTCCCTTTAAAATAAATAATGCACTCCCTAAGCATATCTTGAAGGTTTTGTATCGTAAGTGCCGCTTGACCATCCGTTTGGGGATGAAAACTGGTTTCTCAACTTCACCGTAGTACCCAATCCTTTTTAGAACGACCTCCAAAATCTAGATGGATATGATGGATAACGGAATGTTATGGCGGCACACGATTCATCTAGGAAGATTCTTGCACAATCCTCCACCGAATATATAGACTTGACGGGAATAAAGTGAGCAGACTTAGTCAATCGATCCACCACCACCCATATGAAATCATATGACTTTTGAGTCCGAGGTAAACCTACTACAAAGTCCATATTGATGTCTTCCCACTTTCAAGTAGGAATTTGTATCTCTTGTAGTAAGCCACCCGACTTTTGGTGTTCAGCCTTTACTTGTTGGCAATTCGGACACTTAGCGACAAACTCCGCTATGTCCCTTTTTAGGCCTTCCAACCAATATATGGAGCTTAGATCATGTTACATTTTTGTTGACCCCGGGTGAATTGAGTAGCAGGACCCATGTGTTTCTTCTAGGATCCGATCCCTCAACCCATCTACATTGGGAACACATAGTCTCCCTTGGTACCCTAGCACACCATCCCCCCTAAGGAGAATGATTCATTCAACTTGCCTAGAACCGATTCTTTCAACTCCATTAAAGATAGATCAAGGTGTTGTTCGGAATTCACCTCAACCACCAAAGATGACACGGAGTTATGATGAACTATAGCACCCCCATCCGGAGAACTCTCCAACCTCACCCCCAACCTAGCCAATCTATGTACTTCCCTTTCTAGGTCCTTCTTGGATTCATCAATATGGGATACACTACCCATAGTCATACGACTTAGGGCATCCACACCTACATTAGCCTTCCCGGGGTAATAAATGACACTCATATCATAATCTTTCAACAACTCTAGCCACCTTCTTTGTCGGAGATTCAACTCCTTTTGGGTAACACATATTGGAGACTCTTATGATCGGTAAAGACATCAACATGAACCCCATAAAAGTAATGCCTCCAAATTTTCAAAGCAAACACCACGACCGCTAACTCAAGGTCATGAGTGGGATAGTTTCTCTCATGTACCTTAAGTTGCTAGAGGCATAGACAATCACTTTCCCATGTTGCATAAGCGCACACCCCAAACCCACTTGGGTACGTCACAATACACTACAAAACCCTTTGTACCCTCCAGTAAATTCAACACCGAAGCAAAGTGAGCCTATCTTTCAATAATTGGAAACTTTTCTCACATGCCTCCGACCACTCAAACTTCTTGCTCTTTTGGGTCAAAGTAGTCAAAGGAGACGCAATGGACACGAAACCATCGAGGAACCTCCGATAATAACTCACTAAATCCAAGAAACTCCTAATGTTAGTCGGAGTCAATGGTCTAGGCCAATTTTTCACCGCTTCCATTTTCCTTGGGTGTACCTCAACTCTCTCACTAGAGATGATGTGCCCAATAAATGTCACCGACCTCAACCAAAACTGCACTTACTAAATTTGGCGTACAATTGATGTTTTTAGGGGTTTGCAATACCACCCTCAAATAACCCATATGATCACCCTTATTTTTTGAATATACCAAGATATGACTCAATGAAGACAATGCCAATGAATCTAGGTAATTCTGAAAACTGTATTCATTAGGTCCATAAATGCTGTCGGAGCATTGGTGAGACCGAAAGACATGACCAAGAACTCATAGTGCCCATACCTAGTTCGAAAGGCCGTCTTTGGTACATCCTCACCTCTCACCCTAAGTTGGTGATACCCCAATCTCAAGTCAATTTTTGAAAAGTAGCTCGCCCCTTGGAGTTGATCAAACAAGTTGTCAATCTGAGGGTGAGGGTACTTAATCTTAATGGTGACCTTGTTGAGTTGGCGGTAATCAATACACATTCTCAAGGACCCATCTTGCTTCTTCATAAACAAAATCAGAGCACCCCACGGAGAAATAGTCCTTATAAAACCCTTATCTATTAAATCCTTGAGTTAAGCCTTCAACTCCTTCAACTCGGCCGGAGCCATCCGCTAAGTAGCAATTGATATGAGATTTCTATCTGGTAGCAAATCAATGCCAAAGTCAATTTCCCGTTCGGGTTGAATACCGGGAAGGTCAATAGGGAAGACCTCTGGAAACTCACTCACTACGGGTATCGACTCGATGGGAGGAACTTCGGAGTCTAGATCCTGGACTCTTACTATATGATAAAGACAACCTTTTGAGATCATTTTGCATGCTTTTAGGCAAGAAATAATACGACCTGTAGAAATAGAATTCTCCCCTTCCACTCATAACGGGTTCATTTTGGATGTTAAACCTCACCACTCTTTCCTACAATCAATGGATGCAAAACATGCATGCAACCAATCCATACCCAATATAATATCAAAATCAAGCATATCAAGTTCTACTATATTAACATAAGAAACTCTATTGGGCAACATTATTGGACAATTTCTATACACCCTTTTTGCAACAACTGACTCACCCACCTGAGTAGACACTATAAAAGGTTCATGCAAAATATTGGGTAAAATATCAAACTTTTTAGCTACTATAGGTGTAACAAATGATAAAGTAGCGCCGTGATCAAGAAAGGCATATACATCAAGAGAGAAAACTTTAAACATACCGATCACCACATCGGGAGAAGTCTCTTGATCACCCCTAGAACGCAGAGCATTGAAGAGGTTCTTCTTTGGAGCATCACAAGAAACACTTGCTTGATCTTGACCACTACCCTTGTCTTGACTCTTCAAGTTTGGGCAATCTCTCATCTTGTGACCACTCTTTCCACAACTAAAGCAATTATCCGTACCCTTAAGACAATCACCATAGTTCTTTTTACCACACTTTTGAAAATTTGGATTCTCATTTGGTGAATTAGTACCTTTTCCTTCTTGAATTTGGAAGAGACTTTATTAGAAACCGCTTCTTAAATCTAGGCTTGTCTTGTATCTCAAGCCTATTCTTTGAAGAACCTCCATCAAATGACCTTGCTCTCTTAGCATCTCTAATTTTTTGCTTAGCACTTGCCTCCTCAATCCGTCTTGCATATAACATAAGACGGGAAATGTTCATGTTGTCATATAGCATGGCCATTTGGCACTCCTCTTGTAAGTCCTCTAACACCCCCTTCACAAAATAAATCATTTGGTCTCTAGGATAGGAGACCAAAGAAGGAGCATATTTGGACAACTTAATGAATTCCAAAGAGTACTCATGGACACTCCTTCATCCTTGGCGAAGATTGATGAACTCCACCACTTTTTTTCTCCCTCATCTCCCTAGGGAAGAACTGATCTAGAAAAGCTGCCTTAAAGATCTCCCAAGTCACCGGACCACCCCGCAATGGCCTATTATCCCTCCATTTCACATACAAAGTTTGAGCACATCCTTGAGTAGGTATATGGTCAACTCGACCTTCTCACTAGGAGACACCCCCATAGCATATAGTATTTTGTAGATCTCATCTATAAATTTTTGGGGGTCTTCCTCAACCTTAGACCCGTAGAAGATAGGAGGGTTCATTCTAGTGAAGTCGCTTAGACGCGAAGCCATAGTAGAAACATGTTAATGAGCTCGGGGAGCAATCTCCCGATTGGCTTGGGTCGTCCTAGCTTGGGCTTGAACCATTGCGACTTGTGCTTGAGTAGTAATGGTTTGGTCCATTTGAGCAATAATAGCCCTCATCTCAGCCTCCGTCATAGGTGGAAGGTTAGCCGAGGCTTGATCAACATTAGCATTTTCCTCAAGTGGAGGAACTTGATCACCATGTGGAGGAGCTCCCGCATTACCAACTTCCTCTTCAAGTATTCGACTTGCATTCCTTCGAGTCTTCATGCTTCCTATAAGCACAACAATAGGATTAGATGAAAAAGCACACCATAAGTATACTCTATTGGCACGATATAAGATTTCCAAGAAAGACACCGATTTCTAAGTATCATATAGGTTCCTACTCATAAGTGTGGCGCGCTTCACAATTATGAATAGAAACCTACATAGACGTGGTAGAGAGAGAGACATAACTCAACGACATTCAACTTCATGCTCTGAACCAAGTTTGTCACATCCGAGTTTTCCCCCTAGATGTAGCCGGCATCATCGTCCTTTTCAGACTAAGACTAGGCTCTTAGTCTCATGTCATTACATTCATAGGTCAAAAAATACGGAAAAATTTAAAACTTTCATTATCACAACTTGGAGATTTACATAGACCTCTACATACATATAATATATATTATCGAGTATATATAGACCCTTTGTATAGGAACGTTACATAGCCTTCTACTTTTATTGCACATACATATACGTAAAATATATAAATAGTCTCAATGATTGTCTCATCTCATACCATCTAAACGATTATCACAATATGGGCATATAGCACTCACATCAATCCAACAAGACCACATATAGGTCATACAAAAATATAGTACTCAATTGAAAAGAAAAGAAATGAAAGAGTCATTAAGCTCATAACAAGTCAGTAAGCTAGATGATGGCATTGCCCTCGAAAGTTGAGGACCTACCTCACTTGGATGAAAGGAAGAATCCAAGCCTTCAACAATGTTGCCTTCCAAATTCTTCAACGACCGGAACCTAAAATGTTTGGGAAAAGGGAAGAAAATGGGGTTAGTACTCCACATGTACTAAGCATGAGACCTTATGCACATACACAAGCAAAACATGCTAAAAAGGACTTTTTATCAAAACATGCTAAATGACCTCTTTAGGGGCCTAATTTAAAATCAAGTAAGTCATAACAACCAAACAAACATGCTTACTATCTCAACAAGTAATACTTATCCCAACATACTTGAAACCATGATTTACTACAACCCTAACGTCAAGGAATAATATCACAAGAATGAATAAGAGTCAAACATATCATAATAAGCAAGAAAACTACTCACAAGTCCTTATCAAGTCAACAAGTGAAATGACCAAGCAAAGCCCCATAACCTTACTCAATCAAGTATCCCCGAAAACAAAACATGACCAATGTCCAACTTACATATCATGGCATTTAGGTTTACATTTCATCACATATTAACATTACAACCCAAGGCATAGTCATAAATGAACTAATCAACATATAGTATCAACAATATGCCTTGCTCATCATGTATAACTCATATATTATCATAACATAAACATATATAAAACCTCCTCCTAAGACTCCCCTCAAGGATAACGAGTGCAATATTTAGGTAGAGTCCCATACCCCTACCTAGACTAAGCTAGACCCCCTAGGTCATCCAAGTTAGTGTTCAAGTCCTTTAATTCGTTTTACCTTTTGGGAACATCTTGCCCTAACCGACATAGACCACATGAGCTAGTGTGGAATCCGGTGTCATAAAACCCTACAACAAAAGAAGGCGGATTACTTGCCAAGGTAGTACCAAAACATGAAACATAACAACTACGTGGATCCACTAGCTAGTATTACTTGAGGGCAACATAGTTCAAGAACTAGTAGATATAGTTGGGACACTCTTTATGTGCCATGCATTATAGTCTCCAATCTCAAGAGTAGTGTAGTGTTCCTACCTTCCATAGGTGGGAATGGACACTCCTCAATCTAGTTCACGCAGTGCTAAGGTAGAGTCCCTTTTTGAAATGTCTTTAAGCCTTTAATTATCAATCTAGCTTAATTTAGGCCATAGGGTCGACCCCTTGTATAATCACCATCATCAATAGCTCAATAAGAATTGTATGAGTATAAGTCCTTTCATCACAATTCATATAAGTGATGTTAACACATTAACATTTCATAGCATATTAAGGCACATTGATAGTTTTCGCCATCCTTACATCACATACACCCTCACAACATAGTCAAGACATTTCAATTCAACATCATACCACCTTATAATCATAGTATAAGGCATATTACAATGTAATATCATGACTTAACAACAACTAATCACAATTGGAAGTAAAGATATAGATTCTAAGACTTACCAAGTCTTCCTCATAGTCTATGACCAAGGCATCAACCCATGACTCAACCCAATTTGGGATTAACATCATCACACAATGATGACCAATAGAATAACAAGGTCAATTGCATCTTTATAACACAATTCAACTCTAGATCTAAACATGAGACAAGATACATAGGCGAATTTCACCTTTACAATTCATAACCTAAACCACTTCTCAGGAACTAGCATGATAGGACAATAATTCATCTTAATATAATCATAATAACATCATAGTACAATATAATATAGGTCAAGATCACTACCTAGGGTTAGGGATGGAGGATCATATTCTTCAATTTAGATCAAAAAATCAACAATTACCATAAAAAAGTCGAATTACATGTTAAACTATTCAATGTAACCTAAAGAAATCATTAACAACTCAATTTATAACTTCATTTTCGTAATTGAATGAAACTCATAAGAAAACTCAACTTTTGAAATCTATTTTGAAGGAACCCTTTGAGGAAAGAGTCTCCATGGTGAATAGAACCCATACCTTAACGTTTGGAAACAATTTTATGGTGAATTCATCCCGTCCAGCCCCCAAACCCTAAACCTTGCTAGTCTTCAATGGTGAGTTCAATTAGAGAGTACGAGAGAAGGAAGATAGTTTATTTGTGAGTTTTCTTTAGATTAATGAGGGTTGTGATTATTTATATTGGGTCTTAAATCAACTAAGTTGGACTCCCTTAACCCCTAATTAAACCACCTAACCCCCTAACTAATTAAGTGAGACCTACTTAAATTAGGCAGAGAACTCGACCCTAGTAGATGAAACCCCGACCAACGGGCCATCTGTGAGTCGACGGTCCCTGACCCCTCTCGTCCTACACTCTGTCGATGATTTCACAGACTGTGCAGGCGAGGGGCTTCTATGCATTTCTAAGTGTGGGACGACGGTGGCATCGACACCCCGTCGATCTTCACACGGACCGTAGCCTGCAGCACCTTTGCACTCCGTCGATGCGTTCAGAGATTGTGCGGGTGAAGGGACCTTTTCAACCAGTTTAAGTGTGGGACAATGGTGGCATCAACGCCCCGTCGATCTACACATGGGCCATCTTCTTTCCCGTCGATGCACACTGCCAGGCAGTGTTGCATCAAACTACAAGGGTCCTCCTCAAGGGCCCTTGGTTGGTCCTTGGGAGTCGTACCCAGACGTTTCAACCATGAAATAACTCAAACACCTATTAGATACCTTTCTACCAATTTTCGTACATTTCCAACTCCTAAAAGTTAGTCAAATACGCTAAGGCACACTAACACCCCTTTGAACCAACTTCCCAGACGTCATGGACGTTCTTGGGCGTTTTGGTTCTTAAACCTCCTAAATGACCTATATTCATTAAAATGGACTTAGAAATAGTACTTAAACCTTATGACACCTATGTTAGGATTTACGACACATATTGAATTTTCAAGGTGTTACAAATTTAATATAAAAACCTGGGTTGCTCCCTCGACAAAACTGGGGTAAAGTTGAGCCAAAATATCTCGATTCAAGATAAATTTATGAGGAAGTGGTATCTCTTTAGGATCTACTCCAGCGTTTAGCAATTGGTTATTCAGTAAAGAGACATGTACTTGATGCCCTGCCCAAGAGAGAGACCCAAGTCCCAGTAGCCCTGCCAAATGGTGATTCAACATAGATTCTACATCTTGAAAACAAGCTAATTTTGGCCCCATTTTGTGATAATTAAACCAAAAAACAAAAAGCATTTGCTCTTTAAAGACCAATGCCCCAATTGTTGTACAATAGAGTTGTAATTCACAAGTTATTCCTGATGCTCGCAAAAGATGAAAAAACCAGAGGTTACTTGTATTCCTCGAAAACCCCCGCCTACGTCACCATATAATATTTCTTGGCCTACTATTGGCCAAACCACCTGAGCACTAAGTCCATTGTCAGTTGGATCACTTATCTACGCTTCATAATTATAAAAACAAGCACCATGGAAATACATGCCGCTCAGCCAAAGAAAGATGATGGAGAGTTGACTGAAATATGCACTAAATAATTTTTGAGAGATCTCCTCCAAATCACTTGTATGGCTATCAAAATCATGAGTATCAGCTTGTAGGTTCCAGATCAAAGTGGTAGTATAAGTCATTTTAGCTATTGTTCTTGAGGAATGACCTGTTCTGGCCCATTCCTCGAAAGAAGTTTCTAGGGGATCCCTATCTACTAAAATTTTAACCTCTGGTTCCGGAGAAAGAATAATCATTGAGTACTCCTTATTTCGGAAAACACATACAAAAAGACCCTTCAACAGTCAAATAATTAGTGAACCTTAGAGATAGAGAGATATTTTTATAACTAGTTCGTTTCTCTTCTATTTTTCTGTATCGTATCTATTTTCTTTAGCTATTTACTAGAGCAATTATGATCTTAAAGTTGATTTGGGGCAAGTATTCGGATCTATTAAGGCATAGCTTTGAGGCACTCAACGGACCTTTTAACCTTTTAAAATCCTTTTTGGGCTTTGGATTTATCCAAAGATGACTTTTTTGTGGAACCTACTATATATTCATAGAAGTTAATAAGTGGAGCACTTTAATTTTTCACCAAGAAGATTTTAATAACTCTAACTCTATTCCAAATCATGCGAGTAGCCATTAGACATTACTAACAGACATACCCGGTATATATATATTTAGTGATTCGATGGTTTCATTTATTAGTTTTAATAATAATTTTGTTTAATTTAATAAAAAGAAGTCTATTTTGTACTCTATCTGTGTATTCTATTTTATTCCTAAAAAATAGCAGATGAAATAGAAGGCTTAGAGGGGAGATAATGAAATTATGTGATAGGGACTTCCAAAAGCAAAGGAATAAACTGTTTTTTGGTTGACTGATCTGATGGGTCCAACAAACAATTAAGTATAGAACCTATCTAAATTCTAAATTAAAAAAATAAAATACTAGACTAAGATTCTAAATAAAGGTTAATATATAAATGAGGCCCTCTTTTATTCGAAACGTCTCGTGATCTTCAACCCATATGCACTTCAATATAATTACTGGGAGTAAACGCTATAGCCTGTTTCTAATACTCAACGGCTTGATCGACCAAGCCTCTGCATTTTCATAATCTCCCTGTTGGATGGGCTATTCTTCCCTGCCAGAATAGGTAGTTCAATTCATTCCTTTATAACCGTACTTGAGAATTTCTTACATCATACGACTCAACAGTCAATTCTTTTGGTGTTCGATTTTGATGTATATCATATCTGATAAAATCAAATCAAAATTTTCATTGATCGATCCCAGTTTTCGGGTTAACCAAAACAAAAATACGTTACTTACATGAGTTTAAAACTGAAATTTTGATGAATAATCCGTTTATTAAGTTTTGTATTTCTTCCCACCTTCAGAAGAATAAAGCATAGGCATTTCTACTAGTGTTAGATTTTTTGAAAGTAAACTATCTTGGTTTCATAGATAAATTTATATAGATTCTTTGAAAAAGACTTTCTTTCATAAGAAAGAAAATACTTACTATCTTTGGGATATGATCCTACACCGCTGCTCAAGACGTTAGTGGATCGACTCTATTACATAAGTTAATTCCTTATATTTGTCTCACATCATGAGATAAGTACGCATTTATTATTGTATCGGTCCAAAACCTCGCTAATTAATATTTACGGTGCCTCCTCTATCTCGATTAAAGCTTTGTATCCACAGAAAAAAGTTGCTAGATATTTTTTTTTCGTATTTTTACTTCTATGAAGTTTCGTTCTTTGCTAAAGCTTATAAAAATCGTTGTTTTAGACAATGTCTATGTAGAAAGCCTATTTGGTTCTAGTAGTTACTTTACTAGATTTTTTTTTCTTTCTATAGTGGAGATAGTTGCACGTAATGCCATATCACGGCCATATTTTTAAAAGCTTGTGGCAAGAATGGGTTTGTTTTTAGTGCTCGAAAATAATATTCCAAAACTTTCTATGTTCTCCATTACTTGTGTGGTTTAGCGCTATATTATAGTAGAGTACATAACTTCGACCATAGGGTCAATTTCAAGTCTCATAGCTTCAGAATAATTCTGCAAAGCTTTCGCGCAATTTCCTTCTGATTGAGACGACATCTGTTACAGTTGTAATTCAATTGAAACAATCTCCGTTCTAGAATCAGACGTGAGATTTTCACCCCATACGACTCCTCCCTTATTTATGTGCATGATGAAAATAATACATAGAATAAAAAAAGATTCAACGATGAAAATATTTCTATTATGAACTCAGTAGAGCTAGTGCTTTTACAAGAAATCTTTAGACAACCTTCCTGCAAGAGATTCTTTCTTGATATCAAACCGATTAGATCTAGATAGAAATGATTAGATATCGCCCACAATTTGTTTGTTTTAATGCCTCCTAATTTCTAGGAGTTCGTCACTTCAATAGCCTTCAATGGATATAAGGGTATCCAAAGGACGAATGAGATGTATGTTTGTTTTCCCAACCATTTGTTTAGTCCCAAACCCACTAAGTAAAGGGCTGACTTAGAATAATGTTTTCGTGTTGTTGATTCCTAGGTGTAGAGCTTCTCCTCTATGCCGCCTATTAGAGCTAGTAGAGTAGGATTGACCCGTAATACAGAACCTGTAGGTGTAACCTTTCGCTTAATACTAGAATCGAGAATTGAAACATAGCATCTGAGGTTGCATTAATTGAGGATACACGACAGAAAAAATTTTCTATTTCCAAACTTAACCTTTAAAAAGCGTAGATTATTTCTCAAATCGTGTGTTTCTCTCTTCGTAAGACTCAGAGAAAAGAATAATCATAAAATTTTTAAAAAAAAATCAAATTGCACCATCTCTGTAATCGATAAAGGCCTCTTTTTCTGCGGAAGTTGTCGGAATTACTCATAATAACATATCAGCTACAATTGAAAAGGTCTTATAACAAAATTTCTATTTATCCGTGATATAGGCATATATAGCAATCCATTCGAGAATTCTTTTCAGTACCTCTCGTGGGAAAAAGATCCCTCAAAAAAAAGAATTGTATAGTGTGGAAAAATATAAAGACTTCTTTTTTTAACAAAAGTAAAAGATATGAATCCTCTATTCCAGTTGTTCCTTTTTGACAGGAATCGAGAAAAAGTAAGAAATATTTAAACGCGATTCTATTTCATAATAATGTTAGTAGCATAGGAAATATTCTGATTTTGGTGAAGTTAAAAATTAGAATAACTCGAGAAATTTTGATTGAATCATGATACAAATTACAAAGAAGAAAAAAAGATCGAATAATCATTCTATGATGAAATTAGAATAACTGCCAATTTTGTGTACATAACGGGTATACACTATAAGATCGAATCTAAATTTTTGATGAATTTCTATTCTAATAGAGGGGTAGGTATTTGTTGTTGAGAACTCCAAAATCAAAAAGGAATTAAAAAAATTCTGATATGGAATCATAGTCTATATAATTATAATTAGAGTTATGATTTAAGAGTATGCATTAAATATAGTCTAAAAGATGTAGACCATAAATCAATTGAGTTGTTCTAATTCATTGAATCAATTTGTTATTAAAATAGAAAAATATGTGAAAAAGAAGGGAACTTTGTTGTTGCAAACATGAATTAAATTTTTTTGACAAATTTTCGTAAAAATTATATCTTTATCCCGGAGCCTCGAAGGAAAGAAAAATCGTTCTTTGCTCTGATCTTGATGACAAATTTTCAGTTAAAATGGATTGGTCGTACATATCCTATAATGGAATATGGAATATGACTAACTCGCTATTCACTCGATTTTGGGGTCATAATCATTATGCAGGACAGATGGCGGAGTGGTTCAAGGCGTAGCATTTGAACTGTTATGTAGGATTTTCTTTACCGAGGGTTTAAATCTCTCTGTTTCTGTAGCTTCTCTTAATTCACCAATTTTACTAATAACAAGGACACAAATAGCATTGTATACCATTATTCCAACAGCTAGACCCTTCTTTGATATGAAGATATAGATTCTTAATTCCTAAAATACTCAAAAATAATCATAATCAAAAAACTGGAAAGAAAAGAATAGACATGGAATGAAAAAAAATAGATCCTTGGTCTATGATACTAAATGGGTGACATATAAATCAAACTCGGATTGATATTACTGAACTTACTTAACCATGGAATAATTTACTTCGTCTAAAGGGAAGAAATTTTTGGAAACCCTTGGTTTAAGTATGAGGTTTAAGTCTGACGAGAATAATATTCTACGACTAGAATTTTATTTATTTTAAAAATCGACTCATTTACTATCTATTATTTGATTGACTTATATTTTATATTGGAATGGCTGAAGGGTCAAATGATTTTGTATTCCTCATGAGAATATGAATCGAGAGAAATTTGAATCAGAGCTCTGGATTTTTGTTCATCCTTTGTCGTAATAATATATCGAGGTTTGTAGCAAACTCGGTATATCTACTATATGACCATTAACTAAAATATGTCAATGGTTAACTAATTGATGGTCTGCGGGAATAGTGGAAATCATACCCAATCGAAAAAGTACGTTATCAAAACACATTTCAAGTAATGTAGTAAAACTTGACTTGTTGACCCCTTGGCTTTTCTGGCGATACGAACGTATTTAAGTAATTGTCGTTCTTTAAGACCATAATGAAAAAACATTTTTGTTTTTCTTCTAGATTAATACGATATTTTGAGATTTTTTGCCGGAATGTGATTGGTTTTTAAGATCACTTCCGGTCCTAGGCTTTTTATTAGTTAGTCCTGATAAAGCTCCCAGCCATACACACACAGACACACACACACACACACACACACACACACACACACATATATATATATGTACATATAATCTTTTGTTGACATAGTTGGAAGTTCTTATAATAAATTGATAGAGTTTGGAAAAGGTGGAAGGCACAATTTCAATATTCTTTGATTTCAAAAGAATATTATCAATCATCTAAAAAATAAAAAAAGGGAAAAGCCGGCTAAAGGAATTGAACCGATGACCATTGCATTACAAATCTGATTCTCTAACCTCTAAGCTAAGCGCGCCCACATTACAGAAATCTTATATGCATAGTAATTGACTAAACTACTGGAATTGGAATCATAGTTTAAACTAGTCAATATTCTATTGAATATCCTAGAGCATAAGGATTAATATAGCGATCTAGAATTTAGATTTATCACAATTTAAATACTAATATTATTAAATAGTGATTATAAATATTGTTAATATTCTTTTATTTACAATTTGAAATGAATTGTAAATATTCTTCTTTATTTCTTTTTTTTGGCATTTGAAATTCTTTTTATTACAGTTGTATATTGTATTCTATATTTGTACATTAAATTCTATATTTCATATATCTCTCATTCTATATTTATTTCAAATTCTAATTGTTTGATGGAATGGTTAGTAATTACTAATAAGACATTTCTCGGCTTTCCAGGGTAAAGTGAAGATAAAAAACAAGAATAGATCGTTCAAGTATTCCAAATTGAATGGAAAAATGTGTCACAATTGGGGAGCACCCCCTAGAAGTAATATGGTGTGCTTGACCTCTATGAGGTCTTATACAAGCCCATAGTGGTCTTATATATATATATATATATATATATATATATATATATATATTATAGGTATGCATAATAATGTAATACATATCTCTTTGGCCATCTTAGACTCAACGTCATTTGAGTAGAATAGGGACACGACCCTTATCAATATAACATATACCTAAGCTATTACATAAACTTTGAACATAAACATGACATAGGAAATCCTTAATCATAAGGATCCCTTTCTTGAGCTTTGGAAACATATATCTTGACCTTCACCTTAGAGACATTCTTTAAGCATCCATTACCTACACTTAGTGTGAAGAGGTGAAGAGGAATGTTTTTAGTACAAAATAATGCACTAAGTATGGTAAGCATGCAAAAACATACATCTAAAGAGGGTATTTGGTTAGAAAACCATGCATCATGGACACTATTCAAAACATCACATGAAGGCACATTAATCATTTAAAGACATTATCTTACCTGTTACCTTAAATATTTAACCCTCAAGTAACCCTTTAGTAACACTTGGTGCAATGCATGAATAGTGTCCCCTTCCACCATTCACACTCAAGCATCACCTTAAGGTCACCAAGGTGAACAATTCACTTCATTAACACCCAACACCTATACATATACATAGAGGCATAGTTATATCATGACAACATAAACTTCACTCATAAGTACACATAAAGCATGAACCTCATATAAGACTCACTTCAACAGCACATACAAGTCAACACTACCAATAACATCATAAGAGACAATAGTCAACAATAACATACTTGGACTTCATTCCATAAGGACATCATAAGACCTTACACATAATCCCAATTTAAGCCTTCTAGTGCAATGTATATGTAAAGTCCCATAACCTCACACATACTTAGTAAACTAACAAGTAGACCACAAACATATCATTTACTTCATACATCATCAAGAAAAGCGTAGACAACTTCATACATGCCATGTAAGACCATCATCATATAGTCAATCAGACCAACGTTATGCATATAAGGTAAGCCCTCATCATATACACACAATAGGACTCATACCAAGCATATTATCATAAAATTAAGTCAATACTATAATGTGATGCATATAATACATATACATATTCATATACATATAGAACACCTTAGGATAACTCCCCTGAAGAGTTACTTATGCAATGCATAGGTAAAGTCTTGTACCCTCATGTACACTAAACAACTTCTCTTAGGTTATCCAAGTTAGAATTAATTACTTTACTTCCATTGTCAATTTCACTTTAGCGAAATCCTAGTTAGGATTAATTCCGTTGACGGTCTGTTGATGCACTCGTCGATGGGTGACCTGCAATTGCTGCATGCACGCAGTTAAGTGAAGGGGTGAATTTCCATGTCGAATAGACCCTATGAAGTTATTTATATATTTTAGGGTATATTAATTTGGTTAAAAAGATGAAAACCCCAATTATACTTCATTCATCAAATTTCACCTTCCATCTCAAAACAAATCCTCTCTCGAAACCTCCATTGGAGATGAAGCTCAATAACATTCATGGTGATGGTGTTTTTCAAGTTTTCAAGGTCTTTTCATGTAATGAGGTATGGTTATCCTTCATCCTTAGGTATCCATTCATCTATGGAGTTCCTTTTTATGTTTTAAAGAGATTTCATGATCAAATTGTCTATCTTCAAATCTAGCCCTGTGTTCCTTTTCAAATGACTTCAAAAGCATGATTATGATAAATTCATGACTAGCTACTGTTTTAAGGATGATTTTAATCCAAATTAATGATAACCAATGATCCTCCCAATTTCTCAATTTAGCCTATAATATGAGCATTGTGATCTTGATGTTAGGTTGATTGTTGCATATTGTGATTATATTAAATTGTGTATAGCTACTGTTTTCTATGTGAATTGATGTTAAATTTTTGATAATTTATCATGATGATCATAGCAATGTAGAATTGGTAAGATTGTCGTATTAATCTACTTTTCTATAAAATTGATAGTTTAATTGGCCTTGTATGGCATTTTGTGGTATGGTCCACTTACGGTGGTGGTGTATACTTACTTGTAGATCTCTATATGTGCTGATCATGGCCTTGAAGGAAAGTTATGAATTATGAAGTGTGGTTATGATGATCACAAAATGTGAACAATGATGAAGTTCTAATGGTGAATGACCCCTATCTATTTACCCCTGTATGAATGTGTGATCTTATTCAATGTAGGGGTCTAGGAATGCAAATTCTGAAGTTGTCTTTTCTCTTATGCTATGATGTGGTGTGTGCTCTATGCATGAATGTGGATTATGGACTTAAGAGGGTAAATGCCTTAATATTGAGTTGATAGCCATTATGTGATCATGTTGTTCAATGTACACACCAACACCTCATGCTTGTTTATGAGTAGTACAGGTTCATGGTGTCTAATGGAAGGATAATTCTCAGATGCATTAATGCCTACTACTATGCATATAAAGTATATGTCCATGAAGTATGGTATTTATCTTAACTAGGATGACATGATAGGTGTACTAGTGTAGTCAAGGGAATGGGACTTCGTCTATACATTGCACATGTCTACCTTAGTATGAAGTTGTCTATACTTGTCTTGATGATGAATGAAGTAAATGATACTAAGTATATGAGGTTATGAGACTTCACATGCATATTGCATTAGTAGGCTTAGATTGGGATTGTGAGTAAGGTCTTATGATGTTAAGTCTAAGTATGCATAGGTTTGATATTGCCTTACTATGATTACGTTGGAAGTCTTGACTTGTATGTTGTCTTGGAATGAGTCATTTATGTGGGTCATGGAGTATGTTGAGTTCTGTATGAAAAATGTTATCTTTTGATATGATATGTTTCATGAATGTCTATGTTTTATTAATGTAGGTTATGTGAATGTTCACCTTGTTGACCTTAAGGTGATTCTTGAGTGTGGGTAGTGAAATGGGACACTATTCATACGTTGCACCAAGTGTTAGTAGAGGGTTACTTAGGGGTAAAGGTCTTACTGTAAAAGAAAGGTTATTTGATAAATGTTCCTTAAATGAATTAGGTGGCTTCATGTGACATTATGAATAATGTGTATGCCTATGTGAAGTATATGACCTATGTTTTGCTTATTGTATCAATGTTTATGATGTTTTACTAAAAGGCATGCATACTTAGTGAATTCTTGTACTAACATTATTCTTCTTCACCTTTTTACATAAAGTGTAGGTTATGGATGATTAAAGGATATGTCTAAAGTAAAGGGCTTGATATGTGTTTCCCAACTCAAGAAAGGGATCCTTATGATTCAAGCATTTCCTATGTCATTTTTATGTTCCAAGTTTTGTAATAGCTTATTTTTTGTTATATATTGATAAGGGTCATATCCCTATTCTATTCTATTGGTGTTGAGTCTAAGATGGCAAAAGAGACTTAAGAGTCTAACTGTGTATTATGATATTTTATACATATGAAGTGATGTTTCTAGAATAAGATGTGCTATGAAAAGTTTTAATTGTCCTCTAATTTCCTATGACAATGTGATGAACGATGTTTATGGTACAAGACCTTAGAGAGGTCAAGTACTCCATGTTACTTTTAGTGGGTTCTCCCCGGTCGTGACAAATGTGGTATCAGTTATATAAGTGGTTTTAGGGTCCAAAGTCTCATATTTCCACGTCTAGTAGAGTCTCGTTCATCGTGGTAAGTCGTGACACATCTATGAGCGAGAGGTTATAGGATGATAGAGTTTCCCTTATTCACTATTCTCATGTCATGTCATAGAATTTAACTCTATATGATCTTCATCTCTTATGTTTTCTTGTCCAGTGGTCTTAAGATGTGATTGCTTGGATGAGATGGTATATGTATGCTTGAGGGAGAAAATGTGAGTTTTGATGCTTATCGTGCTTTAATAGTTTGATGAGTATATGTGAAGTTGCATTTGATATGTTATTATGTGATGCCATTTATTGCTATATATGGTATTTATGAGATATGGCATGTTATGTGAAGTTTTGTGTCATGATATGGTTATAACTTGCTAATAGCTATTATAGTTGAAATGAGTTCCCTTTGGAATGATAGATTGTTATATGACTTGATATGATGATAATACAATGATGTGGTTTAGATTTAAAATGCTTTGATGGAATGTGGTAGGTAACTAAAGATGCACCTTGCCTTTATATGTGTAATGGTTTAAATGTTGCCTTTTATGTGAGTGATTCTTCATAGTTGCCTTATATAGATTGGAGTCTTTTCTATATGCTTGATTCTAGAAGAGAAGGTAGTGTGCTTAACTTGTAAAGTGATTGTGGAGTATGTTAGTAGTAGCAGAATCCTTATGAATTGTTCCCTTATGAACTTATTCTAAGACTGGAGCAAAGGGAAGGAATGGTTTTATTCCACATGTTGGAATTATTTTTTTCCCTAAAGTTGACTTAGAGGGCAGTATGTTGTCACATCTGGGAGCACCCCTTAGACGTAACCAGCATCGTCGTCCTCTTCGAGGACTAAGACTAAACTTTTAGCTTACATCATTACATTCATAGGCCACAAATACAGAAAATTTAAAACTTTTTGATTACCTCTACGTTAATACTTTTATCTAGTATACATTGACCCTTCATAAAGGAAGATTACATAGTCTTCTTATTGCACATAGATAGATAAGATATAGCATAGTCTCAAAAGGATGTCTCATCTCATAACCATCTAACAAGAGTATAACAATTTGGGTCTAGCCCATACATTAATGTAATAAGGCCACATATAGGCTATACAATGTTTAGTACTCAAATGAAAGGAAAGAACATAAGAGCTTTAAAACTATAACAATTTCATAAACTTGATAGTGGCATTGCCCTCAGATAGTGAGGACCTACCCACTTGGATGATTGATAATTCCAAGTCTTTTTTATAGTCTTCTAAAAGCCCTTCAACGACTGGAACTTAAAATATTGGGAAAAAGGGAGAAAATGGGGTTAGTATACCACTTGTACTAACTATGAGACCATATGCACGCATATCATGAAATCATGCTAAAAAGGGACATTTCATTAAAACATGTTATTTTACATTTAGAAAGCCTTATGCACATTCAAGAATAGCATACCAATCAATAAGACATACTCATTCAGTCAAAAACATGTACATCACAAGACCAACAATACTAAGTCTAGTCAAGTCAACATGCATATCACATAATTGGACACATAGTAAAGACAACTCTATCATCAGGTTATAATAGCAACAAGCATGAATAAAAGTTCATTACAACATAACCAAAGGAAGGCAATTACCCATGAACCCTCATTAAGTCAAAAAGTGCAATGACCAAGAAAATCCCCATAAACTTACTCAATCAAGTAAACTAAACAAGACCCATAACCAATGTCCAACTTCACATAGTATATCATTAAGTGTACATATCGTCATACTTTAGCAATAGAGATCAACACATGTTCATAAGTGAAACAAATAATCATGTAGTATCATTGATGTGCAAGATCATCATATACATAACATGTGCAATTATAAGCATATTCATATATAAGAACAACCTTCTAAAGCTTCCTTCAAGGCAAACTAATGCACGACATAGGTAGAGTCCCATACCCTTACCTAAGCTAAGACAAACTTCTTAAGTCACCTTAGTTGATTTGTACTTCATTACTTCATTTTAGGTTAGGGAAACTTGCCTTAACCGACATAGACCACAAGAGCTAAGTGTGGAATCCGGTGTTGTTAAACCTTATACCGATGGAAGGAGGTCTACCTACGTAGTAAAATCACACATCAATGCAGCTTTCTAGATGGATCCACTAGCTAGTCTTCCTATGGGGACAATATAGTTCAAGAACTAAGATATAAGTATGAACTCTCTACATTCCACCATGAAATTGGAGCCTCATCTCATGGGAATCCGTAAGATGAGCATCCCTCATAGGGGAATCAACACCTCATGTGGAAATATTGGGTGAATCTTCCTCTATGGAAAGTCAACACCTCCCATTGTCAAGTTCACTCGGTGATAAGCTGAGTACCTTTTGAAATGTCTTTAATGTATTTATAAATCATTATTGCTTAATGTAGGTAATAGGGTCTATCCCTTGTATAATCATCATCATCATCATAGCTCAATAAGAATTGCATGAGTATAGTCCTTTCATTACAATTCATATAATTGAGGTAAGCACATTTACATAATCACATCATGATAAGGCACATTGATAAGTTATCACCATCCTTATAACATTTATATCTTAGACAACACACCACAAACCATTGTCGTGATATTTCAATTCAACATCACCCCAACCCTATCAATCCTAATACAATATATACTTCAATGTAACATCATAACTAAATCTCAAATAACCTCAATTGAAGTAAAGAATAGGGATCACAAGACTTACCAACTCTCCTACATAATACATAATAAAGGTATTACCATAAATCCTTAACTCAACCCAACAAGGGTTTAATATCATAGCACATCAGTAACCAATATGATAATAAAGAAAATTGAATCACTACATCACAATCCATTACTAGTTCATAGCTTAAGATAAAAGACTTGGGTCAAATTCATAACATACTTCATAACCTAGATCAATTTCTCAAGAACTACATGATTGGACTACAATTCATCTTAATATATTCATAATTGATACAATAACATCATCTAGGAGTAATTCAACCAATAACCAAGTCAATTGAACCAACATTACACAATGCACATCAAAATCACAACCCTAGGGTCAAGGGGAAAAAGGGTCATCTTCTACAAACTAGATCAATCAATCAAGAAATAACATAATTGAGTTATAATACATGTTAATCTATTCATAATATCCAAAAGAAATCATAAACAATGAAATTAAAAACATCAATTTCGAGATTGGAAAAGACCCACTTGAATTTCATATTTTTGAAATCAATTTGATGGAACCCTTTGGGGAAACAAGTCCCAAAGGTGAAAGAAATCCCATAACTTATTGTTTGATTAAGATTGATGGAGAAACCGTGGTGATTTCAGCCCTATAACTCACCTGAACTTCTCTTCTATGGCGTTCTTAAAATTGGGAGAGAGAAAGAAGAGAGAAGGAAGAGAGTTTGTGTTTTGGAATTTATGAGAGCTTAGGTTAGTCTAATTAGGTTAGGGTATTTATATAGGCTGTAAATTAACTTAATTAGATTTCCCCTAACCCCTAATTAAACTCATAAATAATCCAACTAATTAAATGAATTAAATAAAAACTTGCAGCAAAACACTGGCTCCACAGACGAGATCACGATTGACGGATCGTGTGTCCATCGACGAGCACTATTCACCTCCGTGCTGCACACTCGTCAATATGTCAGACACTTTCCATTTGCAGGCTTCCAAAAATTTGGGTAAGTGCCCATCGACAGAAGCAGTCCACGCCCCATCGATTGGAAAATAGATCCTGGGTTGCATCCGTTGGTGGACACTACCTTGGGCAGCCTTTGATCCCAAAATGCTAGGGTCCTCCTCGAGGGCCCTTAGTTTGTCTTTGGGGAGTCGCACCCGGATTTTTCGACTATGAATCAACCATAATACATGGTAGACACCCTTCCACCAAAATTCATCAATTTCCGACTCCAAAAAGCTAGTCAAAAAGGATAAGGCAGGCTAGTACTTCATTGAACTAGTTTCCGGATGTTGACGTTCTTTGACGTTTTGGTTTATAAACTTCCTAAATTACTTATATTCATTAAAGTTGACCCTATAAAAATATCTGACTCTTGTGACACCCATGTTAGGCCCTAGAACACTTTTTATACATTCGAAGTGTTACATACATTGTATGCCTTAAACCTTAAAGATGAGGAGAGAATTGATGCTGACCTACTTTGAAAATTGGTAGTTTCCTTTTAATATTGATCTTAAGTATGACCATTTGAATAAATGCTTAGATATACCTGGGTGTAGTTGGTTGGAAGTTTCTTCCAAAGGTGATAATGTGGGGTGAGTTGACGTAAAAGTTACCTTGCCTAGTGTTGAAAGAAGAGAAAGAGGCTTTTATGGTCAATTCTCTTCTATTGTTTCCCCTAAGGTTTTCATGACCCTTAATATTCATGGTATAGTTGAGAACTTATGTGGCTAGGTAGTATGACCTAACTTGATTAGTTTGGATTTTCTTTAGGTGTTGAACTTAGAATAATAATGATGCTTGAGGTATTTCCCTTGATGATTGAGTTATTATACTCCTAGATATGAGATTAGGAGTAAAGACCCTCAGTGATGTTAAAACTTCTTGTCTGAGGAGTACGTAGGTTTGGTCTTTACTTGACTTGATCTTGGTGTTTAAGGGCATGATGTGATTAGGCTTACCCCAAGTGGGGGATAATGTGCCTAGATAGTAAAAGTTTGAATACCCTTGATGTTCCTATGTTGAGTTCCCTTGAACTTCTCTAGGTGGAGAATCACTTCTAGGTGATGTTGATGAAGGATGTTCATGAGCTTAGATCCCAATATATGGATGATGTGCTTAGTTGCTAATATTGGTAAGCTAAGCTTCTCTTAAGGTTGAGACAAGTCGCTCTTAAATAGGTTTACTCTAAGTTGCGGGAAAGAAGTTAATAATCATCAATCATATAAACATCATTGAATTCTACCTAGTAGATTGGGATCATAATCAAGCCTTACCCACAATGCAATCATAACCCTCTCTAGATTGGGGTTCTTTGGATTCACAATTGAAGGGACACTAGTGGGCTGTCATGGATGGACGAATAAATGAATGAATAAGATTCACATACCTTAGATTAGAAACTTAATCCCAGCTTGAACCCTTGGTGAATTCGTCCTAAGTTGCTGCCCCCAATTCTTGTTCTTCTTCAATGGTGTTCTTGAGAGTTCTATTGTGAGAGAGATGTTTTGATTTGGTGTCTAGAGTAAGGGGGTATTTTATAGTTTGAATCCTCATATATTGCCTAAAACAACCTAAAATAACCGCCCATACAATTATTTGTACGTGGGGTGAATTTCCCAATTCACCCCTCCACTTTACAATAATTTGCAAGAAATTGCAGACCAATCGATGGTTGGCCATTGACGGACTGTTGGTTGGAGGACAGCCCATCCTGCAGGTCTATAGTTTTGGTTGTAGAGGCATCATTTGGTGCTTATCTCAAGAAACTAAGTGTAAAGCTACGCCCCTCCATCAACGGGGTGTCGCCCCACTCACAAGGCATCGATTCACTGCCCAGGCAGTGTCTAGGCAATGATCGGGGTCCTCCTTGACGGCTTTTTTCGTGGCCCTTGGTTACTCTTGCCCGAAAGTTTCCACCCTAAACACTTCTGTATAGCTGTTAGGAACCCTCCCTATCAATTTGAGCTCCAAACAAAACATAAAACCTCACGAAACACAATAATGCACGCTAGCACGTATCAAGGCTCCAAACTCTCTCAACCTCCAAACTCTCTCAACACCATATTGATCATTTTAGTGTCACGACCCAACCCGATGGGCCGTGACTAGTGCCCGTTTTTTACACCCACATACAAACCTGCTAAGTATAACCAACTGAAACTAAGACAATATGGAATTTAATCAAATCAAGCCAACCCCAACGTCATATATATATATAAAGAGGACCTGTCTCATAAGGATTCATAACCATTCAACCGTAACAACTTATGCGAGCCGACAAGGCCGCCACTATCCAAAGCATAATAACATACTAAGCCGACAAGGCTGCCACTACACAATACACAATGATGTACGCAGCCGACAAGGCTGCCCCTGTACAAGCGGACATCCCAAACAAACCATGTCCAGACCATTATCCAAAACAAATATATACAACCCACATAATGTCCACAGACCTCTAAGAGTACAGTAGTGAAACTCGACGGGACAGGGCCCCGCCTTACCCATAGACGAGCAAAAGACTACACAAAAAGTTATGTACCAAAACGACTGGGCTCCGGAACAGTGGAGCTCTTCCAATCAACAGAGTAGATATCCTAGGCGGGAGGATCACCGAACTGTGCGTCTACACCTGCGGGCATGAAACGCAGCCCCCCGAGGAAAGGGGGGTCAGGACGGACAATGTACTGAGTATGTAAAGCATAAGGTAAAGATGACAGGATACCAATATGGCAAGTCGAAACAAAATATCGCTACACATGTACCCTTTTAAGTGAAAATCATGCATATCTTTAACATATAAGGTGCCCAGCTTCCCTAGTAAGGGGCTCGGCAAAATAATCATCACGTCATCTCCGTCATCATCATCATCATAACCATCCTTATCACCAATCATATATATAATATACATACCCGGCCCTCTAGTGAGGAACTCGGTGACATATACAAGAAACTCCGCACGAACATTACCCGGCCCGGGACACGGTGAAATGATAAATGACTCTATGCACGAGCAGAATATTATGAGCAACCATATGCAATTAAAATCATTTCATATAACTCAATAGAACAATCAACGCGAACCAGCAAGGAGTATTACCAAAGATTAATGTTTTATCAAGATTATGAACCTTTAATACGATATGGAAACGTAAAATCTCAATGACTCTAAGAAGCACTACCATATATATGAGAGATCATCATAGCCTTAGACATAGCCGATATATAGAGGAATAATTGTGGAAGAAAGAATATACGTCACCAAGACGCTCTAGAGGTAAGTACCAAATCTGTCCGTTATTCGCTTATTTTTAAAAGTCATGCCAAACAAAGAAAGAAGGGACATCGTTACATACCGTATAATCGAGCCGCACGTCCAATATTTACTGCTCAAGCTATTAATCTATAACAAGCAACAATCGTGCCGCAATTAGATAAACATCGCGCTTTACTATCTTGTAAGCTAGCTAATAATCTAACGAAAATCCGGCAGCACTTCCCCTATTTTCCTTACTTCGTCCCAATCCGACAACAACCCAAATTATCCACAGCAATACCAATAACACATATAACCCAACGAATCATATTAAACAGCCCCCTCCCCAAAACAGTTCCGTCTCGGCAACCATAGCAGCGAAGCAACGACACACCGAGCGATAACTCGTTTTATAATTCGCAACACATCTACCTTATCGTATTCATTCTTTGGAGTATATACTCATAATCACATTTAAAATATACATAACGCCAAAAAAGAATTTTCCCGCAGTTTGCTTTAATCAATACAGCCCAAGCACCAACACGACACCACTAATAATCCGATTATGGTTTCCGTTCATACTTAGCACATTCAATAACTAAAACAAACTTCCTAAGCTACTGGTCACGCCCCCTTCTTAATATTAATGGATAATTAACAAAGGTATTCTAAAGAATTAACACACCAAACAAGGAGATTACTAACCAAATTATTTGCAGCTGCTGGCCAAGAGTTGCAGGGTTGGTTTCTCCATTTCCATGGCTGCCCAAGCCAAGTGGTGAAGAAGAAGATGATATGCAGCAATGCATTTCACCACTTTATTTAGCATGGAGTGGATTTCTCCACCTCATTTAATAGTATGAAGTGGAGGCAGCCCCCCTCTACACCTGTCCACTAAGGCCAGCTCACAATCTGATCCCTTTTAAATTTTTGCCTTGAGTGGTGGGGCCCACTGGATTAAATTAATCCTAATCAGCCACCAATTATGAGTGGTGGGGCCCACTGGATTAAATTAATCCAAATCAGCCACTAATCAATCCCTCACTTAAAGTTAATGGCACTTACATTAGCCAAATCATACTTAATATCACATTTGGAATTAACATCCTTGCCTAATATTTCTTTAATAACTTGGAACTTAAAATAAAATCTCATTCCCCGGACTTACGTCTACTAGATCATGACGCGCACTACGTATATAAAAAAATACGAGGCATAACATCCTCCCCCCCTTAGGAACATTCGTCCTCGAATGTTAAGTTAGCCTCTTACAAAAACAAATTCCAGCGAGGTCTCTCTAAAAGTTATACATATCAACCTGCATTCCGTAACTTACAGATGCCTCACAGAGTAACAACTTACTACATAATCTCGTTTATCAATCAATATAGTCAAGCTAGGAATTGAATTACCTGCAGGTACGGGGAACAAGTAAGGATACTTATTCTTCATTTCGTCTTCC
>NC_028646.1:14181213-14184902 GCF_001406875.1 Solanum pennellii | reverse complement strand
TCGCCAACATCAAACCAACAAATGGGTGATCTGCACTTCCTCCCATATAAGGCCTCGTACGGTGCCATCTGGATACTAGAATGGTAGCTATTGTTATAGGTAAACTCAATGAGCGGCAAGTGGTCATCCCAGCTACCTTTGAAGTCAATAATACAGGCCCGCAACATATCTTCTAATGTCTGAATAGTACGCTCAGCCTGCCCATCAGTCTGAGGGTGAAATGCTGTGCTAAGGTTCACCTGTGTCCCCAATCCCTTCTGAAATCTGAGGTCATGATACATTTTCGTTGACCCTGGGTGAATAGAATAACGGGCAGAGTGTGCCTCTCCCATAACCTGCCGTCGTAGCCCCGCAATATCGGGTACACACAATCTGCCTTCATATCGTAACACTCCGTCAGGTGTAACCTTAAATGGGGTCTTTTCCTTTTGAAGAGCTGCATCTCTATACTTTGCCAAAATAGGGTACTTGTATTGGTGTCTCTTTACCTCATCTATGATTGAGGACTCAGCAACCTCTCGAATAGAAACTCCACTATCTTCTGAATTAGCCAGACGGACTCCAAGGCTGGATAGCCGCTGAATCTCCCGAACCATATCCCTCCTTTCTGGTTGTACATCTGTCAAGCTACCCATGGACTTACGGCTAAGAGCATCTGCTACAACATTCGCTTTCCCGTGATGATATAAAATATCAACATCATAATCCTTTAGCAACTCTAACCACCGCCTCTGTCGTAAGTTCAGCTCTTTCTGTTTAAAGATATATTGGAGACTCTTATGATCTGTATAGATGTCCACATGGACACCATATAAATAATGCCTCCATATCTTCAAGGCATGAACCACGACTGCTAACTCCAGATCGTGAGTAGGATAGTTCTTTTTATGCTTCCTATGCTGTCGGGAGGCATAGGCTATAACTTTGCCATGCTGCATCAATACAGATCCTAGCCCAACACCCGAAGCATCACAATAAATAACATAGCCGTCTGGTCCCTCCGGAAGAGTTAGGACTGGAGCTGTAGTCAATTTGTCTTTCAATAGCTGGAAGCTTCGCTCACAAGCATCAGTCCACTGGAACTTGGCTGCCTTTTGAGTTAGCCTTGTCAAAGGCGCTGAAATTGAGGCAAACTTTTCTACGAATCTCCTGTAATATCCTGCTAACCCCAGAAAGCTGCGTACCTCAGTAGGTGTCGTAGGTCTGGGCCAAGTCTTTACCGCCTCAATCTTCTGCGTGTCTACCCGAATACCATCAGCTCCAATAATATGCCCCAAGAATGCCACTGAAGTCAACCAGAACTCGCACTTAGAAAACTTAGCATACAACTTCTAGTGCTGAAGCACCCTAAGTACCGTCCTTAAATGGTCTGCATGCTCCTCTTCTGAACGTGAATAGACCAGAATATCGTCTATAAATACAATAACAAACATATCAAGGAATGGTTTAAATACTCGATTCATTAAATCCATAAACACCGCTGGAGCATTAGTCAGCCCAAAAGACAGCACTCTAAACTCATAATGCCCGTATCGGGTCCGGAATGCCGTCTTTGGAATATCTGCCTCCCTTACCCGCACCTGATGATAACCTGACCGCAAGTCTATCTTTGAAAAACACTTTGCACCCTGCAACTGGTCAAATAGATCGTCAATCCTTGGGAGGGGATACCTGTTCTTTATTGTTACTTTGTTCAGCTGCCTATAATCAATACACATCCGCAGCGACCCATCCTTCTTCCTCACAAACAGTACCGGTGCTCCCCAAGGTGACGTACTAGGCCTGATGAAGCCCTTTTCTAGCAAATCCCTCAATTGCTCTTTCAATTCTTTCAACTCAGCAGGTGCCATTCTATAAGGAGGTATAGATATAGGCTGGGTATCTGGCAGTACATCTATAGTAAACTCTATCTCTCGTTCTGGAGGAAGGCCTGGAAGTTCCTCGGGGAATACATCGGGAAATTCATTAACTACCGGGACTGATTGAAGAGTCGGTGCCTCTGCCTTTATGTCATGCACCCGAATCAGATGGTAAATATAGCCTTTTCTAACCATCTTCCCGGCCTTAAGGTATGAAATGAACTTACCTTTCGGCGATACTGTACTCCCCTTCCACTCTATAATCGGTTCCCCTGGAAATTGAAATCGAACTATCTTTCCTCTGCAATCAACATTAGCATAACAAGCAGCCAACCAATCCATGCCCATGATAATATCAAACTCAATCATATTTAACTCTATTAGATCTGCTACGGTACGACGACTATATATAACTACTGAACAATTCTTATATACTCGCGTAGCTATGACAAAATCTCCTACAGGTGTAGCTACCTCAAATGGTTCTATCAACTCAGACTCTATTCCGATCCTACTAGCAACAAAGGGAGATATAAATGATAAGGTGGAACCTGGGTCTATCAATGCATACACACTTCGGGAGAATAGTGATAATATACCTGTGATCACATTAGGTGACGCCTCCTGATCCTGCCTACTAGTCAAAGCATATATACGGTTCGAGGGACCGCTAGAACTGGAAGCTCCACCACGTCCTCTACCACGGCCTGCTGGCGCCTGAATACCCTGCCCCGTAGGGCGCATAGCCACAGAAGAAGATGAACCAGCAACGGACCCAGTAGGCTGTGCCATACCACCTGCACTACCTCTAAGGTGACACTCCCTCATAGTATGGCCCTGACGGCCGCAAGAAAAACACGCACCTGTAGCCCAACGACATTCCCCAGGATGGGACCTACAACAGCGAGAACACCGAGGCAAAGGTGGCCTCGACTGGCTCAAACCCCTGCCCATCTGTGACCCTGACGCCCTAGAGCTCTGACCAGCTTCCGAATATCCCATACGATCGAACCCCCTACCCATGAAACGTGGGGGTGCACTCTGTGCTGGCTGGGAAGAAAATCTAACATGCTGCTGAGACTGCCCGCTTTGAAACTCGTCAGGATAACCTGCTGATCTAACCCTCTTATGCTGGCCTCTATTATAATCTCTATCTGGCTGACGTCCCCGGTGCCGATCCTCTACCCCCTGTGCATATGCCTGCACCCGAGCAATGTCCATACCTGGCTGAAGAGTCACTGCCATACAACCGTCAATCAGATAACGATCCAATCCCATCACATAACGATGTACCCTGTCTGCCATATCAGCCACAATAGTAGGCGTATGCCTAGCTATACTCTCGAACGCTCCTGCCATTTTGCTTCAAACGCAAGAATCTATCGACTCTAGCTTGCTTCATCTCTGGAGGCAGGAAGTGGCCCTGGAAAGCCTCCACAAATTCATCCCATACCGCTGGAGGAGCACCCTCACCCCTAGATAACTCCCAAGACTCATACCAATTAATAGCTACATCCCGCAAACGATACGTAGCCAACTCAACAGACTCAGTCTCCGAAGCCTTGATTATCCTCAATGTACGCTGCATCTGACGAATAAACTCTTGCGGATCATCCTGGGGCCTTGAGCCAAAGAACTCTGGAGGATTACAACTTAAGAAGTCACGAGCCCTTAAGCTATCAGATCTGTCCACATGATCAACTCCTAGTCCTGACCTGCCACTAATCTAGTCAGCAACTTAACCGCATCTCTCATGGCCTTATCCTCCGCCCCTGATTGAGGAGCTGGATGTTCAGGTGCTGGGGCCTCGGGGGCTGGTGGTGTCCCCCG
>NC_028646.1:14135703-14180150 GCF_001406875.1 Solanum pennellii | reverse complement strand
AAACATATATATACAACCCACATAATGTCCACAGACCTCTAAGAGTACAGTAGTGAAACTCGACGGGAAAGGGCCCCGCCATACCCATTGACGAGCAAAAGACTACCCTAAAAGTTATGTACCAAAACGACTGGGCTCCAGAACAGTGGAGCTCTTCCAATCAACAGAGTAGATATCCTAGGCGGGAGGATCACCGAACTGTGCGTCTACACCTGCGGGCATGAAACGCAGCCCCCCGAGGAAAGGGGGGTCAGTACGGACAATGTACTGAGTATTTAAAGCATAAGGTAAAGATGACAGGATACCAATAAAGTCGAAACAAAATATCGCTACACATGTACCCTTTTAAGTGAAAATCATGCATATCTTTAACATATAAGGTGCCCAACTTCCCTAGTAAGGGGCTCGGCAAAATAATCATCACGTCATCTCCGTCATCATCATCATCATAACCATCCTCATCACCAATCATATATATAATATACATACCCGGCCCTCTAATGAGGAACTCGGTGACATATGCAAGAAACTCCGCACGAACATTACCCGGCCCGGGACTCGGTGAAATGATAAATGACTCTATGCACGAGCAGAATATTATGAGCAACCATATGAAATTAAAATCATTTCATATAACTCAATAGAAAAATCAACGTGAACCAGCAAGGAGTATTACCAAAGATTAATGTTTTATCAAGATTATGAACCTTTAATACGATATGGAAACGTAAAATCTCAATGACTCTAAGAAGCACTACAATAGATATGAGAGATCATCATAGCCTTAGACATAGCCGATATATAGAGGAATAATTGTGGAAGCATGAATATACGTCACCTAGACGCTCTAGAGGTAAGTATCAAATATGTCCGTTATTCCCTTATTTTTAAAAGTCACGCCAAACAAAGAAAGAAGGGACAGCGTTAAATACCGTTTAATCGAGCCGCATGTCCAATATTTACTGCTCAAGCTATTAATCTATAACAAGCAACAATCGTGCCGCAATTAGATAAACATCGCGCTTTACTATCTTGTAAGCTATCTAATAATCTAACGAAAATCCGGCAGCACTTCCCCTATTTTCCTAACTTTGTCCCAATCCGACAACAACCCAAATTATCCACAGCAATACCAATAACACATATAACCCAACGAATCATATTAAACAACCCCCTCCCCAAAACAGTTCCGTCTCGGAAACCATAGCAGCGAAGCAGCGAAGCAACGACACACCGAGCGATAACTCGTTTTATAATTCGCAACACATCTATCTTATCGTATTCATCCTTTGGAGTATATACTCATAATCACATTTAAAATATACATAACGCCAAAACAGAATTTTCCCGCAGTTTGCTTTAATCAAAACCGCCCAAGCACCAACACGACACCACTAATAATCCGATTATGGTTTCCGTTCATACTTAGCACATTCAATAACTAAAACAAACTTCCTAAGCTACTGGTCACGCCCCCTTCTTAATATTAATGGATAATTAACAAAGGTATTCTAAAGAATTAACACACCAAACAAGGAGATTACTAACCAAATTATTTGCAGCTGCTGGCCAAGAGTTGCAGGGTTGGTTTCTCCATTTCCATGGCTGCCCAAGCCAAGTGGTGAAGAAGAAGATGATATGCAGCAATGCATTTCACAACTTTATTTAGCATAGAGTGGATTTCTCCACCTCATTTAATAGTATGAAGTGGAGGCAGCCCCCCTCTACACCTGTCCACTAAGGCCAGCTAACAATCTGATCCCTTTTAAATTTTTGCCTTGAGTGGTGGGGCCCACTGGATTAAATTAATCCAAATCAGCCACTAATTAATCCCTCACTTAAAGTTAATGGCACTTACATTAGCCAAATCATACTTAATATCACATTTGGAATTAACATCCTTGCCTAATATTTCTTTAATAACTTGGAACTTAAAATAAAATCTCATTCCCCGGACTTACGTCTACTAGATCATGACGCGCACTACGTATATAAAAAAAATACGAGGCATAACATTTAGGACCTTATATACTCATGACACGTATGTTAGGCTCTATTTTTTCCTAATTCATTTTTTGGGTCCTTACAATACTACTCTCCGACAAATTCTCCTATTTCTCTTGTTTTATTTCTAAAGAAGGGGAATTCTAAATTAACTAATTATCTTATTTCACCTTTATTTTAAATTTTTGAAAGATTTCTATTTATTTCTATAAATAGAATTAGGAGGTCTTTATTTTCACCTTTTTCTTAGTGATTTACAATAAAACATGTAATCAAATAGAAGAGATTGTATAGGTATTGGCATCTCAAGATTTAGAAGATCTTGTGTTGGTATATTCCTTTTATTATTATTGAATCAATATTTAATAATAGTATTAGGATTCGAATCCAGGTGGAGAGGTTATTCTTGGTTGAAAACAGAAAAAGAAAACTACCTTCCGCTAGGTCGAGGTAAGTAAGGTATACGAAGGAAAAGCCTATTGAAAATGAAATTGACCAAAGATATTCATTTTAAAAAAACTTTAGCTTGTACACAAATACAACAGGCCTTTCCTAACTCTATGTGAATTCCTCGTCGTAGTTATGCATTTCACCCGGCTCGGTAATTGAGTTTCTTTAGTGCTAAAGGAGTCACCATGCTCATGGAAGCAAACCAAGAGCATGGTACAACCTTTGTTCCTCGTTTGCTTAAATGGGATGAGATTCTTTCCAATAATGACTGGAAATTTGAATCTATTACTGAACCCCTTCCCATTCAACAATCTAGGTCTTCACTAGAAAGTATTACTCAGTTTTCAGACGAATCTATTAACCTTAAGTTTTTAAGATCCAACTCTTTCAATCAAGCCTCTTCTAGTAGAAGAATGTCTTCGGTTAGACCGTCTTCTTCAAGAAACCAAGAAGATGATGAAGTTTCTGAAATTTCTGAAACTTTAGAACAGAGTAAATTTCAGGGTGTGGATTTTATCAACACAATTCTTAAAGTTTTTATGAATCAACTCAAGGAAGTCCTTCTCCAAGTGACATGAGACCTTCTTTCCATAGAAAAAAGGACTCCGTTGGTGTTATCAAATCTATAGGGAATTTTACTCCAGATATTAAAAAAATCAGCAAGTGGTGGAACAGCCCCAAGCATGCTCTTAGTAAAGTCTTGGTATATTGACACATATACAAAAGATCAGAGAATCTCATTCAGAGACAAGTGGTTCAAAGATATGAAGAGATTTAAAAATGAAATTGAATTCTTCAAATGGTTTGAATGTTCCGGCCAAATTGATGAAACGAATTCATCACTTCCAGTTTTGATAAACAAGTGGCATACCAAAGATAAGGTGGTCCAAAGTATAACTCCTCCAGGAATTCACATTCCTTACAAAAAAAAGTCCTGAAAGCTGTTCCTTTCAAAAAGCCTTCAGAAAAGGACAACAACCCTGTAACTGTTGCAGATATCAACAAGGTATTCGAACAAAATAATTATACCAACCAAGTTCTTCATGTTGTTTCTAAGCAGATCGAAGACTCCAGTTATAATTACAGCGGTACCACTAAGATTGGCAATAAACCCAGTTCTTCAAAAAATGGTTTTAACTTAGAAACCAGTCCCATTTTTAAAATCCATGAATTCTCTCCTGAAGCTTTTTCTAAGCCTTCTAATGAATAACTCTCCCGATATCCTTGAAAGGATCAATGACCAGCTCTCGAAGCTCAAAATTACTCAGGGCGGAAAAATCAGCGCTCTTAAGGATAGGCTCCACTATTCCAAAAACTTTTATCCTAGACCCTCTTTTCTTGATGTTCAATTCGAAGAAAACCATATGCACCCTCAAGGAATTGTAGATGGAAATGGGAATTACAGAATGGAATATAGATGGCATGGCAGATGGCCAGATCTATAACAAACTGCAAGAGATGGGCATGAATGTCACAACTTATAAATGGAAGAATTCTCGGACAAGCAAGCTGTTAATAGGTTAGTAGCAGGTTTCACAGGAACTCTTAGAAATTTGCGGGACAATTATCTCACAGATCAAAATAGAGCTGACATTCTTGATGCAGTAGCAAACAAATCAGTTGTCAAAACTGAAGGAGGACAGACCTCTACATCTACAGAAGCAGTAGAAGATGCTACGACTACTCTTATCTATAGTATTGCTAAACATTTCGTGGGAGAACCACGTCTTTTTCAAGATAGAAGTTTAGAAATTCTAAACAATCTTTACTGCAAAAAATTAACTGAATTCAGGTGGTATAAAGATATGTTTATAACCAAAGTGATGATAAGGGAAGATTGCAACAACGACTATCGAAAAGAACGTTTCCTTAGTGGATTGCCTCCCCACTTTGCCGAAAAGGTAAGGTCAAAGATAAGAGATTGATGTGAAGGTAAGATCCCTTACTCACAACTCTCTTATGGTGATCTGATAAGTTTAATTAACTTTGTAGCCATGGAGCTTTGCACTGATCTTAAGCTAAAAGAACAGCTTAAGAAAGATCAAAATTTTTCAGTTTCCGAGCTTGGCAGCTTCTGTCAAGACTTTGGATTTCCAATTCTTAAACCACCTTCGGCAAGAAAGGTTTCTAAGAAAGAGCGATATGGAAAATCTCCTGATCGTAAAAAATCCTCTAGAAAGAAAACCACTTTAAAAAGACAAATAAACAAACTTCTCAAAAGGATAAGTGTTGGACTTGAGGCAAAGAAGGTCATAAGTCCCCTGATTGTCCCAAAAACAAAAGCAAAAAGAAGAAGATCAACCTTCTTGAAGTAGATGAAGAAACTAAGAAGCAGTTTCTCTCTATCTTAGACGAAGATGAGTCAGAATCTGAACCCTCTTCTGATAGTGAAACTGAAGACGAAGAGTCTCTTAATGTAGCTCAAAACACAGATGACAGTAGCTCATAGTGCAACTGTCTTGGAGCTTTTTGCCTATGCGACAATCAGTCAATAAGGGTTATTTTTGAAGATTAGCAATTTTAGCCATCATTCACGGGTTTTTTTAAATTTGCTCAATTTTCTTAATTTTGATATCTTCTTTTAAGGTAACAAATCTGGTTTCTTGAAGAAAGTAAATTTTTACACAAACAAACTGCTTCAAAATAAACCAGATTTATTTTCTTAAAGAAGTTATCAAAATTAAGAAAATTGAGCAAGTTTTAAAAACCCCGGGAATGATGGCTAAAATTGCTAATCTTCAAAAAACATTTGAAATAGAAATTTGCTCTGAGTTTCCGAATGCTTTTTGGGCCAGAAAGACCCACATTATAGATTTACCATATATTGATGGTTTTTATGAGAGGGCCAGTTCGACGAAAGCTAGGCCTATTCAGATGAACCATGAACTAATGGAAATCTGTAAAAAGGAAATTAACTCTCTTTTGGCTGATAAAATTATTAGACCTTCTAATTCTCCTTGGAGTTGTTTAGCATTCTATGTTAACAATGCAGCTGAGCAAGAACGAGGTTCTCCAAGACTTGTTATAAATTACAAGCCTTTAAACGCAGCTTTGAAATGGATTCGCTATCCAATTCCAAATATAAGAGATCTTTTAAAGAGAACTTTCAAGGCCAATGTTTATAGCAAATTTGATTTGAATTCAGGTTTTTGGCAAATTCAAATTTCTGAAAAGGACAAATATAAAACTGCTTTCAACGTCCCGTTTAGACAATTTGAATGGAATGTCATGCCTTTTGGGCTTATGAACGCCCCTTCTGAATTTCAAAATATAATGAATTCCATCTTTAATCACATTAGCGATATATCAATTGTATATATTGATGATGTATTAATATTCTCCGAGGACATTGATTCTCATTTCAAACATCTTAAAATTTTCTTCAAAATAATTAAGCACTATGGTTTGGTCATTAGTGCTAAGAAAATAAAATTATTTCAAACACAAATCAGATTTTTAGGTCATGATTTGTATCAAGGTACCTATAAACCCATTTGCAGGGCCATTGAGTTTTCTGAAAAATTCCCTGATATTATTCTTGATAGAACTCAGTTGCAAAGGTTCTTAGGAAGCCTTAATTATATTGCCGACTTTATCCCTAAAGTAAGGCAAATCTGTAAACCTCTCTTTGAAAGGTTAAAGAAGGATCCGTCTCCCTACACTAAAGAATATACTAGATCAGTTGTTCTTCTTAAATCTATGGTTAAAAGCCTTCCTTGTCTAGGTATTTCTAACCCAGACTATTTTATGATCGTAGAAACTGATGCATCTGATATAGGATTTGGTGGTATCCTCAAACAGAGAAGAACACCAGATTCATCAGAACAATTAGTTCGTTATACCTAAGGAATCTGGAATTCAGCACAAAAGAATTATAGTACTTGTCACGACCCAACCCGATGGGCCGTGACTAGTCCCCGTTTTGGACACCCACATACAAACCTGCTAAGTATAACCAACTGAAACTCAGACAATATGGAATTTAATCAAATCAAGCCAACCCCAACGTCATATATATATAAAGAGGACCTGTCTCATAAGGAGTCATAACCATTCAACCGTAACAACATACGCGAGCCGACAAGGCCGCCACTATCCAAAGCATAATAGCATGCGTAAGCCGACAAGGCTGCCACTACACAATACACAATGATGTACGCAGCCGACAAGGCTGCCCCTGTACAAGCGGACATCCCAAACAAACCATGTCCAGACCATTATTCAAAACATATATATACAACCCACATAATGTCCACAGACCTCTAAGAGTACAGTAGTGAAACTCGACGGGACAGGGCCCCGCCATACCCATAGAAAAGCAAAAGACAACACAAAAAGTTATGTACCAAAACGACTGGGCTCCGGAACAGTGGAGCTCTCCCAATCAGCAGAGTAGGTATCCTAGGCGGGAGGATCACCGAACTGTGCCTCTACACCTGCGGGCATGAAACGCAGCCCCCCGAGGAAAGGGGGTCAGTACGGACAATGTACTGAGTATGTAAAGCATAAGGTAAAGATGACAGGATACCAATACGGCAAGTCGAAACAAAATATCGCTACACATGTACTCTTTTAAGTGAAAATCATGCATATCTTTANTGTTATTCGCTCATTTTTAAAAGTCATGCCAAACAAAGAAAGAACGGGTAGCATTACATACCGTATAGTCGAGCCGGACGTCCAATATTTACTGCTCAAGCTATTAATCTATAACAAGCAACAATCGTGCCGCAATTAGATAAACGTCGCGCTTTACTATTTTGTAAGCTAGCTAATAATCTAACGAAAATCCGGCAGCACTTCCCCTATTTTCCTTACTTCGTCCCAATCCGACAACAACCCAAATTATCCACAGCAATACCAATAACACATATAACCCAACGAATCATATAAACAGGCCCCCCCAAAACAGTTCCGTCTCGGCAACCATAGCAGCGAAGCAACGACACACCGAGCGATAACTCGTTTTATAATTCGCAACACATCTACCTTATCGTATCCATCCTTTGGAGTATATACCCATAATCACATTAACATATACATGACGTCAAAACAGAATTTCCCGCAGCTTGCTTTAATCAAAACAGCCCAAACACTAACACGTCACCACTAATAATCCGATTACGGTTTCCGTTCATACTTAGCACATTCAAGACTAAAACAAACTTCCTAAGCTACTGGTCACGCCCCCTTCTTAATATTAATGGATAATTAACAAAGGTATTCCAAAGAATTAACACACCAAGCAAAGAGATTACTAACCAAATTATTTGCAGCTGCTGGCCAAGAGTTGCAGGGTTGGTTTTCTCCATTTCCATGGCTGCCTAAGCCAAGTGGTGAAGAAGATGATATGCTGCAATGCATTTCACCACCTTATTAATAGTATGGAGTGGATTTCACCACCTCATTTATACTATGGAGTGGAGGCAGCCCCCCCTCTACACGTGTCCCACTAAGGCTAGCTCCCAATCTGATTCCTTTTATTTTTGCCTTGAGTGGTGGGGCCCACTCGATTAAATTAATCCTAATTAGCCACTAATTAATCCCTCACTTAAAGTTAATGGCACTTACATTAGCCAAATCATACTTAATATCACAGTTGGAATTAACATCCTTGCCTAATATTTCTTTAATCACTTGGAACTTAAAATAAAATCTCATTCCCCGTACTTACGTCTACTAGATCATGACGCGCACTACGTATTAAAATACGAGGCATAACATCCTTCCCCCCTTAGGAACATTCGTCCTCGAATGTTAAGTTAGCCTCTTACAAAAACAAATTCCGGCGAGGTCTCTCTAACAGTTATACCTATCAACCTGCATTCCGTAACTTACAGATGCCTCACAGAGTCACAACTTACTACATAATCTCATTTATCAATTAATATAGTCAAGCTAGGAATTGAATTACCTTCAGGTACGGGGAACAAGTAAGGATACTTATTCTTCATTTCGTCTTCCGCTTCCCAAGTCATCTCCTCCCTATTATTATTTTGCCACAACACTTTGACGGAAGCCACATCCGTAGTACGTAACCTTCTAACCTGGCGATCAAGTATAGCTACGGGTTTCTCCTCATATGACAACTCCTCTGTTACCTGAACATCATCTACAGGGAATACTCTAGAAGGATCACCAATACATTTACGTAGCATCGAGACATGGAAGACTGGATGAATCGCCTCCAAATCAGATGGTAGATCCAACTCATAGGAAACCTTGCCTATCCTACGAACAATCTTATAAGGCCCAATGTATCTCGGACTGAGCTTCCCCTTCCTGCCGAATCTCATCACACCCCTCATGGGTGATACCTTCAGGAATACCCAGTCACTAATCTGAAACTCCAAATCTCGACGCCGATTATCTGCATATGACTTCTGTCGACTCTGGGCTGCTAATAATCTTTCTTAAATAAGCTTCACCTTGTCAACAGCTTGCTTAATCACATCCGGGCCTATTAACTTAGTCTCGCCAACATCAAACCAACCAATAGGTGTTATGCACTTCCTCCCATATAAGGCCTCGTATGGTGCCATCTGGATACTAGAATGGTAGCTATTATTATAGGCAAACTCAATGAGCGGCAAGTGGTCATCGCAGCTACCTTTGAAGTCAATAATACAGGCCCACAACATATCTTCTAATGTCTGAATAGTACGCTCAGCCTGCCCATCAATCTGAGGGTGAAATGCTGTGTTAAGGTTCAGCTGTGTCCCCAATCCCTTCTGAAACGATCTCCAAAAGTTCGCTGTAAATTGAGCTCCTCTGTCTGATATAATGGACGTGGGAACCCCATGAAGTCTCACTATCTCCCTGACATATAACCTCGCATAATCTTCAGCCGAATAAGTAGTCCTGACTGGAAGAAAATGGGCCGATTTTGTCAGCCTATCTACAATAACCCACATAGAGTCATACTTCCGTTGAGTGCGAGGTAAGCCTGTAATGAAGTCCATATTAATAATCTCCCATTTCCAAGTCAAGATCTCTATCTCCTGTAATAATCCACCAGGCTTTTGATGTTCGATCTTGACTTGTTGACAATTCGGGCACTGAGCAACGAACTCCGCTATGTCCTTCTTCATGCCATCCCACCAATATAAGCATTTGAGGTCATGATACATTTTTGTTGACCCTGGGTGAATAGAATAACGGGCAGAGTGTGCCTCTCCCATAACCTGCCGTCGTAGCCCCGCAATATCGGGTACACACAATTAGCCTTTATATCGTAACACTCCGTCAGGTGTAACCTTAAATGGGGTCTTTTCCTTTTGAAGAGCTGCATCTCTACACTGTGCCAGAATAGGGTCCTCGTATTGGTGTCTTTTTACCTCATCTATGATTGAGAACTCAGCAACCTCTCGAATAGAAACTCCACTATCTTCTGAATTAGCCAGACGGACTCCAAGGCTGGATAGCCGCTGAATCTCCCGAACCATATCCCTCCTTTCTGGTTGTACATCTGTCAAGCTACCCATGGACTTACGGCTAAGAGCATCTGCTACAACATTCGCTTTCCCTGGATGATATAAAATATCAACATCATAATCCTTTAGCAACTCTAACCACCGCCTATGTCGTAAGTTCAGCTCCTTCTGTTTAAAGATATATTGGAGAGTCTTATGATCTGTATGATGTCCACATGGACACCATAATGCCTCCATATATCTTCAAGGCATGAACCACGACCGCTAACTCCAGATCGTGAGTAGGATAGTTCTTTTCATGCTTCCTAAGCTGTCGGGAGGCATAGGCTATAACTTTGCCATGCTGCATCAATACACATCCTAGCCCAACACCCGAAGCATCACAATAAATAACATAGCCGTCTGGTCCCTCCGGCAGAGTTAGGACTGGAGCTATAGTCAATTTATCTTTCAATAGCTGGAAGCTTCGCTCACAAGCATCAGTCCACTGGAACTTGGCTGTCTTTTGAGTTAGCCTTGTCAAAGGCGCTGAAATTGAGGCAAACTTTTCTACGAATCTCCTGTAATATCCTGCTAACCCCAGAAAGTTGTGTACCTCAGTAGGTGTCGTAGGTCTGGGCCAAGTCTTTACCGCCTTAATCTTCTGCGTGTCTACCCGAATGCCATCAGCTCCAATAATATGCCCCAAGAGTGCCACTGAAGTAAACCAGAACTCGTACTTAGAAAACTTAGCATACAACTTCTGGTGCTGAAGCACCCTAAGTACCGTCCTTAAATGGTCTGCATGCTCCTCTTCTGAACGTGAATAGACCAAAATATCGTTTATAAATACAATAACAAACATATCAAGGAATGGCTTGAACACTCGATTCATTAAATCCATAAACACCGCTGGAGCATTAGTCAGCCCAAAAGACAGCACTCTAAACTCATAATGCCCATATCGGGTCCGGAATGCCGTCTTTGGAATATCTGCCTCCCTTACCCGCACCTGATGATAACCTGACCGCAAGTCTATCTTTGAAAAACACTTTGCACCCTGAAACTGGTCAAATAGATTGTCAATCCTTGGGAGGGGATACCTGTTCTTTACTGTTACTTTGTTCAGCTGTGATATCAATACACATCTGCAGCGACCCATCCTTCTTCCTCACAAAAATTACCGGTGCTCCCCAAGGTGACGTACTAGGCCTTATGAAGCTCTTTTCTAGCAAATCCCTCAATTGCTCTTTCAATTCTTTCAACTCAGCAGGTGCCATTCTATAAGGAGGTATAGATATAGGCTCGGTATCTCGCAGTACATCTATAGTAAACTCTATCTCTCGTTCTGGAGGAAGGCCTGGAAGTTCCTCTGGGAATACATCGGGAAATTCATTAACTACCGGGATTGATTGAAGAGTCGGTGCCTCTGCCTTTATGTCATGCACCCGAACCAGATGATAAATATAGCCTTTTCTAACCATCTTCCCGGCCTTAAGGTATGAAATGAACTTACCTTTCGGCAATACTGTACTCCCCTTCCACTCTATAATCGGTTCCCCTGGAAATTGAAATCGAACTATCTTTCCTCTGCAATCAACATTAGCATAACAAGCAGCCAACCAATCCATGCCCATGATAATATCAAACTCAATCATATTTAACTCTATTAGATCTGCTACGGTATGACGACTATATATAACTACTGAACAATTCTTATATACTCGCGTAGCTATGACAAAATCTCCTACATGTGTAGCTACCTCAAATGGTTCTATCAACTCAGACTCTATTCCGATCCTACTAGCAACAAAGGGATATATAAATGATAAGGTGGAACCTGGGTCTATCAATGCATACACACTTCCGGAGAATAGTGATAATATACATGTGATCACGGTAGGTGACGCCTCCTGATCCTACCTATTAGTCAAAGCATATATACGGTTTGAGGGACCGCTAGAACTGGAAGCTCCACCACGTCCTCTACCACGGCCTGCTGGCGCATGAATACCCTGCCCCGTAGGGCGCATAGCCACAGAAGAAGATGAACCAGCAACGGACCCAGTAGGCTGTGCCATACCACCTGCACTACCTCTAAAGTGACACTCCCTCATATTATAGCCCTGACGGCCGCAAGAAAAACACGCACATGTAGCCCAATGACATTCCCCAGGATGGGACCTACCACAGCGAGAACACCGAGGCAAAGGTGGCCTCGACTGGCTCAAACCCCTGCCCATTTGTGACCCTGACACCCTAGAGCTCTGACCAGCTTCCGAATATCCCGTACGATCGAACCCCCTACCAATGAAACGTGGGGGTGCACTCTGTGCTGGCTGGGAAGAAAATCTAACATGCTGCTGAGACTGCTCGCCTCGAAACTTGTCAGGATAACCTGCTGATCTAGCCCTCTTATGCTGGCCTCTATTATAATCTCTATTTTGCTGACGTCCCCGGTGCCGATCCTCTACCCCCTGTGCATATGCCTGCACCCAAGCAATGTCCATACCTGGCTGAAGAGTCACTGCCATACAACCGTCAATCAGATAACGATCCAATTCCATCACATAACGATGTACCCTGTCTTCCATATCAGCCACAGTAGTAGGCGCATTCCTAGCCAATGCATCAAACTCGAGGCTATACTCTCGAACGCTCCTGCCATTCTGCCTCAAACACAAGAATCTATCGACTCTAGCTCGCTTCATCTCTGGAGGCAGGAAGTGGCCCTGGAAAGCCTCCACAAATTCATCCCATACCGCTTGTGGAGCACCCTCACCCCTAGATAACTCCCAAGACTCATACCAATTAATAGCTACATCCCGCAAACGATACGTATCCAATTGAAAAGACTCGGTCTCCGCAGCCTTGATTATCCTCAATGTACGCTACATCTGACGAATAAACTCTTGCGGATCATCCAGGGGCCTTGACCCAAAGAACTCTAGAGGATTACAACTTAAGAAGTCACGAGCCCTTAAGCTATCAGATCTGTCCGCATGATCAACTCCTAGTCCATGCCTGCGAGCCTGATCTGCCACTAATCTAGTCAGCAATTGAACCGCATCTCTCATGGCCCTATCCTCCGCCCCTGACTGAGGAGCTGGAGGTTCAGGTGTTGGGGCCTCGGGGGCTGGTGGTGTCCCCCGAACTGGAGCTGCTGCTGCTCTAAGATCCTCTGGCGGTGGCGGTTTGCAGAGCTCTCCGACTGGAGCACAATACCAGGCATAGACTGGGCACGGGCCCTAGTAACTCTTCGGTTCTGACAAGTACCTTCTGCTACCGATTTGCCCTTCTGGGCGGCTGTCACTTTCTTTGGAGGCATAGCTGAAAACACAGGGATTCGTTAGAGAGGGATTATCCTGTTAATATAGCTCTATCGCACGATCTAGAATAAGAAGAAAGGATGACATCCTAAATGTCCTGTAGCTTCCTGTTTATAGATGTGGTGCACAACACACCGATAAACAAGACTCTACTAGACACGGTCTGTAGACACTTCCGAGGAAGAACCGCTCTGATACCACTCTTTGTCACGACCCAACCCGATGGGCCGTGACTAGTGCCCGTTTTGGACACCCACATACAAACCTGCTAAGTATAACCAACTGAAACTAAGACAATATGGAATTTAATCAAATCAAGCCAACCCCAACGTCATATATATATAAAGAGGACCTGTCTCATAAGGAGTCATAACCATTCAACCGTAACAACATACGCGAGCCGACAAGGCCGCCACTATCCAAAGCATAATAACATACGTAAGCCGACAAGGCTGCCACTACACAATACACAATGATGTACGCAGCCGACAAGGCTGCCCCTGTACAAGCGGACATCCCAAACAAACCATGTCCAGACCATTATCCAAAACATATATATACAACCCACATAATGTCCACAGACCTCTAAGAGTACTGTAGTGAAACTCGACGGGACAGGGCCCCGCCATACCCATAGACAAGCAAAAGACTACACAAAAAGTTATGTACCAAAACGACTGGGCTCCGGAACAGTGGAGCTCTCCCAATCAGCAGAGTAGATATCCTAGGCGGGAGGATCACCGAACTGTGCGTCTACACCTGCGGGCATGAAACGCAGCCCCCCGAGGAAAGGGGGGTCAGTACGGACAATGTACTGAGTATGTAAAGCATAAGGTAAAGATGACAGGATACCAATATGGCAAGTCGAAACAAAATATCGCTACACATGTACCCTTTTAAGTGAAAATCATGCATATCTTTAACATATAAGGTGCCCAGCTTCCCTAGTAAGGGGCTCGGCAAAATAATCATCACATCATCTCCGTCATCATCATCATCATAACCATCATCATCACCAATCATATATATAATGTACATACCCGGCCCTCTAGTGAGGGACTCGGTGATATATTCAAGAAACTCCGCACGAACATTACCCGGCCCGGGACTCGGTGAAATGATAAATGACTCTATGCACGAGCAGAATATTATGAGCAACCATATGCAATTAAAATCATTTCTTATAACTCAATAGAACAATCAAAGTGAACCAGCAAGGAGTATTACCAAAGATTAACGTTTTATCAAGATTATGAACCTTTAATACGATATGGAAACGTAAAATCTCAATGACTCTAAGAAGCACTACCATAGATATGAGAAATCATCATAGACTTAGACATAGCCGATATATAGAGGAATAGTTGTGGAAGCAAGAATATACGTCACCTAGACGCTCTAGAGGTAAGTATCAAACCTGTCCGCTATTCGCTCTTTTTTAAAAGTCATGCCAAACAAAGAAAGAAGGGGTAGCGTTACATACCGTATAGTCGATCCGCACGTCCAATTTTTACTACTCAAGCTATTAATCTATTACAAGCAACAATCGTGCCGCAATTAGATAAACGTCGCGCTTTACTATTTTGTAAGCTAGCTAATAATCTAACGAAAATCCGGCAGCACTTCCCCTATTTTCCTTACTTCGTCCCAATCCGACAACAACCCAAATTATCCACAGCAATACCAATAACACATATAACCCAACGAATCATATTAAACAGCCCCCCCCCAAAACAGTTCCGTCTCGGCAACCATAGCAGTGAAGCAACGACACACCGAGCGATAACTCGTTTTATGATTCGCAACACATCTACCTTATCGTATCCATCCTTTGGAGTATATACCCATAATCACATTAACATATACATGACGTCAAAACAGAATTTCCCGCAGTTTGCTTTGATCAAAACAGCCCAAACACTAACACGACACCACTTATAATCCGAATATGGTTTCCGTTCATACTTAGCACATTCAAAACTAAAACAAACTTCCTAAGCTACTGGTCACGCCCCCTTCTTAATATTAATGGATAATTAACAAAGGTATTCTAAATAATTAACACCCCAAGCAAAGAGATTACTAACCAAATTATTTGCAGCTGCTGGCCTAAGCCAAGTGGTGAAGAAGATGATATGCTGCAATGCATTTCACCACCTTATTTATAGTATGGAGTGGATTTCACCACCTCATTTATACTATGGAGTGGAGGCAGCCCCCCCCCCCTACACGTGTCCCACTAAGGCCAACTCCCAATCTGATTCCTTTTATTTTTGCCTTGAGTGGTGGGGCCCACTGGATTAAATTAATCCTAATCAGCCACTAATTAATCCCTCACTTAAAGTTAATGGCACTTACATTAGCCAAATCATACTTAATATCACATCTGGGATTAACATCCTTGCCTAATATTTCTTTAATCACTTGAAACTTAAAATAAAATCTCCTTCCCCGGACTTACGTCTACTAGATCATGACGCGCACTACGTATAACAGTACTGTTAAGAAAGAAGTTCTTTCTGTAGTTCTCTACATCACTAAATTCCAAGATGATCTTATTAATAAAGAATTCTTTCTTATAGTAGATTGCAAATCTGCTAAAGAAATTCTGCAAAAAGATGTTAAAAATCTTGTTTCTAAACAAATTTTTGCTAGGTGGCAAGCCTTATTATCTAGCTTCGATTTTCAAATCGAATTTATTAAAGGAAAATATAATTCTTTGCCAGACTTTCTAACGCGAGAATTCTTGCAGGGAAAATCATCTTGAGGCCCTCTTCAAGAGCCATAACAGGGAGCCCCTTCAAAAATAAGGGAAAGAGATTTGAAGGAAAACCTTCAGCAAAACCATTTGCTATCAGTCCATTATCGAGTGACCAAAACAAATACTCAACTTTGGCAAGCTTACCACCCTTAAACCTAGCCTTTTCAATAACTCGTTTTCCTCCTTTGCCTCCGAGCTCTAATAAACCTTTTAAACAAGGTGTTGAACCCTGTTCACACTCACCATCAGGAGTACCCAGATACTCTTCCCCTCAAACTAAAGACTCTTACACCATGAAAGTTCCAGAGAGCTTCAAAGAAGCGGTTGCACCGACTACTGCTTCAACTACAGATAAAACTCAAAAGGTAAGAGAAACCTTTGAAATCATCTCTTTGCAGGTCTCTCCAATATTACCTCTTGACAAAGAATATGAAAATTTTGAGGTAAAGCATCTTGTTAAACCTCTATTTTCTAATAGAAATTATGTGGATATTAATAATACACTAAAAACAAGAAAATACTTTGAGTTTATTCTTGTTGATACCGGTTCAATTGAAGTTGAACACAAACTTAACGATAGCTCTGATCCTGATAGTATCGCTTACTCTAAAGTGTCTATCAAGAAAATTTTATCTCCTTTTGAGTGGCAGGTAGTTCACTTGCACACCCCTATTAATCTATTGAGGGAACACAGACCTCAAACATTCAATTGGCATGACTACAGATCAGCCTGGTTCAACTTCCTATACTAAGCCAACTACTCACACGATGTTTGTAAAATATAGTCCAGAACTGACCAGGAGAGTCATCCCAAGATGGTTTTACGAATGGTGGAACTGTTTTGGCGGAAATACACAAGTTTTGCCAAAAAACATTGCTGACAAATTCAGTTAGTTTCAGCTAGATCAAGACATATCTTCTCTCTTAGAGAACACAAAACTATGTAAATATTTTATTCAAAAAAGAATTTCTTATATTATTAGTTGGACTTTCTGTATTGCAGAATTTGATAGGATCAAGTATCTGTCAAGAGAAGTCCTGATTAAAGGATGGTCTCCAGCTCCAAAAGAAGTTGTAGTCATTAACCAATCGATTTCTAGAAGATCTCCCCAGAAATCTTTATCTAAGAATGAACTGAAGATAAGACTACAAAAGGTCTTGTCAGACTTAGACTCCGAAGATAATGAACAGCCTATAACGAAGCTCCTTGAAGAAGCCTCGTCCTCTCAAAGTGACGATAATGGAGACATGTTAAAACCTAAAGTTTTGGCACAGTCTTATTTAAATCCATTTTATGATTAATCACTAGTTGAGGGTATTAAAATCCGGAATAACTAGTCTTTCAGATAGAGGCTCATAGAGCTGGAATTATCTAGAAAGAAGAGCAAGAGTCTCAAAGAGATGGAATTTCCTTTTTATTAAATTATTAAGTGGACTCTGTCAGGACCCGCAAAGCATGGTCAATATAAATTGCATTGTTGAAGGTTTAATTCCTACTAAGTATCTTGAAAGAGGAACCACCAAGCTATACAGCTCAACTGGTGAGCGTATCCTTATTAATTATAAATTATCCAATGCCCATATTTGCAATAATGGTATTTGTTTTTCTAATGATTTCGTTATTACTAAAAACATTAACGAGAAATCATTTTAGGAATTCCTTTTATCACTCAGATAGAACCTTATATTTCATATTTCGATTCTATCAAAACAAAAATTTTGGGAAAAGAAATTTCATTTCCCTTTATAAAAACACTTTCTCTTGAAGAAAGTAAATTTTTACACAAACAAACTGCTTCATAATAAACCAGATTTGTTTTCTTAAAGAAGTTATCAAAATTAAGAAAATTGAGCAAATTTAAAAAACCCCGGGAATGATGGCTAAAATTGCTAATCTTCAAAAAACTTTTGAAAGAGAAATTTGCTCTGAGTTTCCGAATGCTTTTTGGGCCAGAAAGACCCACATTATAGATTTACCATATATTGATGGTTTTTATGAGAGGGCCATTTCGACGAAAGCTAGGCCTATTCAGATGAACCATGAACTAATGGAAATCTGTGAAAAGGAAATTAACTCTCTTTTGGCTAATAAAATTATTAGACCTTCTAAATCTCCTTGGAGTTGTTCAGCATTCTATGTTAACAATGCAGCTGAGCAAGAACGAGGTTCTCCAAGACTTGTTATTACTTAAAAGCCTTTAAACGCAGCTTTGAAATGGATTCGCTATCCAATTCCAAATAAAAGAGATCTTTTAAAGAGAACTTTCAAGGCCAATGTTTATAGCAAATTTGATTTGAAATCAGGTTTTTGGCAAATTAAAATTTCTGAAAAGGACAAATATAAAACTGCTTTCAACGTCCCGTTTAGACAATTTGAATGGAATGTCATGCCTTTTGGGCTTAAGAACGCCCCTTCTGAATTTCAAAATATAATGAATTCCATCTTTAATCACATTAGCAATATATCAATTATATATATTGATGATGTATTAATATTCTCCAAGGACATTGATTCTCATTTCAAACATCGTAAAATTTTCTTCAAAATAATTAAGCACTATGGTTTGGTCATTAGTGCTAAGAAAATAAAATTATTTCAAACACAAATAAGAATTTTAGGTCATGATTTGTATCAAGGTACCTATAAACCCATTTGCAGGGCCATAGAGTTTTCTGAAAAATTCCCTGATATTATTCTTGATACAACTCAGTTGCAAAGGTTCTTAGGAAGCCTTAATTATATTGCCGACTTTATCCCTAAAGTAAGGCAAATCTGTAAACCTCTCGTTGACAGGTTAAGGAAGGATCTATCTCCCTGGACTAAAGAACATACTAGATCAGTTGTTCTTCTTAAATCTATGGTTAAAAGCCTTCCTTGTCTAGGTATTTCTAACCCAGACTATTTTATGATCGTAGAAACTGATGCATTCGATATAGGATTTGGTGGTATCCTCAAACAGAGAAGAACCCTAGATTCATCAGAACAATTAGTTCGTTATACCTCAGGAATCTGGAATTCAGCACAAAAGAATTATAGTACTGTTAAGAAAGAAGTTCTTTCTATAGTTCTCTGCATCACTAAATTCCAAGATGATCTCATAAATAAAGAATTCTTGCTTAGAATAGATTGCAAATCTGCTAAAGAAATTCTGCAAAAAGATGTTAAAAATCTTGTTTCTAATCAATTTTTCGCTAGGTGGCAAGCCTTATTATCCAGCTTCGATTTTCAAATCGAATTTATTAAAGGAAAATATAATTCTTTGCCAGACTTTCTAACGCGAGAATTATTGCAGGGAAAATCATCATGAGGCCCTCTTCAAGAGCCATAACAGGGAGCCCCTTCAAAAATAAGGGAAAGAGTCCTGAAGGAAAACCTTCAGCGAAACCATTTGCTATCAGGCCATCATCGAGTGACCAAAACAAATACTCAACTTTGGCAAGCCTACCATCCATAAACCCAGCCTTTTTAATAACTCGTTTTCCTCCTTTGCCTCCGAGCTCTAATAAACCTTTTAAACAGATTGTTGAACCCTGTTCACACTCACCATCAGGAGTACCCAGATAATCTTCCCCCCAAGCTAAAGACTCTTACACTATGAAAGTTCCAGAGAGCTTCAAAGAAGCGGTTGCACCGACTACTGCTTCAACTACAGATAAAACTCCAAAGGTAAGAGAAACCTTTGAAATCATCTCTTTGCAGGTCTCTCCAATATTATTAGCTCTTGACAAAGAATATGAAAATTTTAAGGTTAAGCATCTTGTTAAACCTCTTTTTTCTAATAGAAATTATGTGGATACTGATAATACACTAAAAACAAGAAAATACTTTGAGTTTATTCTTGTTGATACCGGTTCAATTGAAGTTGAACACAAACTTAATGATAACTCTTATCCTGATAGTATCGCTTACTCTAATGTGACTATCAAGAAAATTTTATCTCCTTTTGAGTGGCAGGTAGATCACTTGCACACCCCTATTAATCTATCGAGGGAACACAGACCTCAAACATTCAATTGGCATGACTACAGATCAGCCTGGTTCAACTTCCTATACCTCAGGCCAACTACTCACACGTGGTTTGTCAAATATAGTCCAGAAGTGACCAAGAGAGTCATCCCAAGATGGTTTTACGAATGGTGGAACTGTTTTGGCGGAAATATACAAGTTTTGCCAACAAACTGTGCTGACAAATTCAGTCAGTTTCAGCTAGATCAAGACATATCTTCTCTCCCAGAGAACATAAAACTATGTAAATATTTTATTTATTAGTTGGACTTTTTGTATTGCAGAATTTGACAGGATCAAGTATCTGTCAAGAGAAGTCCTGATTAAAGGATGGTCTCCAGCTCCAAAAGCAGCTGCAGTCGTTAACCAATCGATCTCTAGAAGATCTCCCCAGATCTTTATCTAAGAATGAACTGAAGATAAGACTACAAAAGGCCTTGTCAGACTTAGACTCTGAAGAAAATGAACAGCCTATAATGAAGCTCCTTGAAGAAGCCTCGTCCTCTCAAAGTGACGATAATGGAGACATGTTAAAACCTAAAGTTTTGGCACAGTCTTATTTAGATTCATTTTATGATTAATCACTAGTTGAGGGTATTAAAATCCGGAATCACTAGTCTTTCAGATAGAGGCTCATAGAGCTGGAATTATCTAGAAAGAAAAGGAAGAGTCTCAAAGAGATGGAATTTCCTTTTGATTAAATTATTAAGTTGACTCTATCAGGACCCGCAAAGCATGGTCAACAAAGCATTATCAACAATTATGGCCGACAAACAGGTAGACATAACTTTATCGAAAGATAAAGGTGAAGATGTTTTTCAAAAGAAAACAAAATACTTTGCTTTATCAAAAGCAACGGACGGAAATCAACAGCCAATCAGAAGAAGAGCTTTTAGATTTCGCTTATCCTTTCAAGTCTATTTAATACTTCATCCTTAGAGAAGAAAACAGACTGGAAAAACAACAAGACACTTTGTAATTTTTCATCAAATGTTTTTACTTTTCTTCTTCTGTAAATTCTGAAGCTTCCGCAATATCTATAAATAAAGTAAGCTTTTATTTATCCTATCTCTTACCGTTATGATCTAGAAAAATGGTATCAGAGCCTACCTTCCGCTAGGTCGAGGTAAGTAAGGTATACGAAGGAAAAGCCTATTGACAATCAAATTGACTAAAGATATTCATTTTTAACAAACTTTAGCTTGTACACAAATACAACAGGCCTTTCCTAAATCTATATGAATTCCTCGTCGTAGTTATGCATTTCACCCGGCTCGGTAATTGAGTTGAATTCCAAAATTCAATAAGATTTGGGATATCAAAAGAAAGGGAGTCTACTAATTCTTTTATTTTGGATATGAATATGTAATTCGCTTCCAAAGATTAATGACGAAAGGTTTTTTGTTTATCTGCAATTGCAAAAATCAGTAGCTATTGGATCCATTGTTACACATTTTTTCTTAATCTACTTAAACGATTGTCGTGAGTGAACTTATACGAGTAATTGGATTTCATTTAGTTACAAGAAAGAAATATTAATGATAAAATGCAAATTATACAGTTTTGTTTTGCATTTTTTATTTTTTATAGGGCTATACAACTCAAACGTAGACATTCTCGGTAAAACATATCAAACTTCTTATTAATAAAATGATCTAAACTGTTTCAAAGACCCAAAATGCATTTTTTTTTTGCATTGGGCTCTTTCATTAACTGATGAAGTATCAGTTAGTCTGCCATTTTTTTCTTGACAAAAAAAAAGGAAATAGCTCCATTTGCTCTGATTCATTATTTTGGAATATTACCAAAGTGCATCAAAGGTGGGATTATCTTGACATAGGTCTGTATCTTGCCAAGATCAACCTAAGTTAAATGAAGTCTCGATCATTCTTCTTAAAAATTAAGTATCAATCTTCATACACCTTAAAGTTCATATGACAAAAAGAGATTTTTTTGAGTTCCTTATATTCATTATCCATATCATTAAATAGACTGGTATTCACCTTATCAAGATCTCAAATCAATGATGGTGTTTGCTTGGAACCTCCTAAATGGGTGTCCAAATTGGACCGAACCCTTTGTCAGGCTATGGTTCCCTCAAAGTTATGGAGTGAGACATCCATTTCTCAACAAGATTTATTTTTTGGATTGTATGATGAACTCCTTTGAAAAACATTGTTGCGCGTGTAACCGAGTTGCTCTACCAACTAAGCTATAACCATTAGTTCTTGTGATGCATATTTTATCATGTAGGTAAATTCTTGTCAAGAGAAATATTTCATGAGCCAACATCAAGAATCTTTGATCTGTTTGAGTTGTATTCCTTATATTAGTATTGCTTATAAGTAATATGATAGTTATAATCCATTGACAGGATGGGTTTCATTTGGTTCTTATTGGAATGATAAATGACCTACATAACTCACTGGTTAGAGTAATGCTTTCATACGGGGTGAGTCATTGGTTCAAATTCAATAATAGTAGGTAAAATTTATTAGATAAGATATATATTCTTTGGATTTTGTATCTTTTCTTTTTTCATTTTTAATCTGATTTTTTGCATCAAAATTGGATTCTATTTGACTGTATTCACCCGATAGAATCTAAATAGAATTATAAAGAGAGAGAACTTCTTTTTATTATTCGAAATGTACAAACTAGTTATTAAATCGGGCTGCTAGCCTCCACCCATTTTCTAGCTCGTCGGAGAGCTAGATTTGCCGCAATTCTTTGTCTCCTTCAGCCTTTTTCACATTAGCATCCGCTATTTCAAGAGTTTGCTGAGCTTCTTGTGGATTAATGTAGCTACCCTTCTTCGCATGATTTACTAAAGCAGTGATCTCATTATTTCCTATTCTAGAAAAACCACGCATCAGACTCATCGTTAACCATTGGTCGTTAAAGCGTATTCTAAAAATCCCTATATCTACAGTTGTGGCAATAGAGGCGTGATTTGGTAATATGCCAATTTGACCTCTATTAGTTGATAAAACAAGTTCTTCCACTTTTAAATCCCAAGCAATTCGATTAGGGGTCAGTACACTAAGACGTAAGGTCATTTCTTCAAATTTCTCTCCATTTCTAAGTTCATAGTCTTCGTGGTATCTTCATCGATGGTACCTCCAAAAAAAAGGCCTGTTCAGGAAGACCATCTAATTCTCTGAAAAGGATCAATTGAAATCCTCGAATTGTTTCAGCTAGACCAACATATTTCCCTGGATGACCCAAAAATACTTTTGCTATGAAAAAGGGTTGTGATAAGAAATGCTCAATTTTTCCCGCTCTTGCTACAAGTAAATGATCCTCTTCGGATAATTTGTCCAATCCAATGATAGCTATAATGTCCTGATTTTCTTTGTAACATTGTAAAGTTTGCTTAATTCTTTGGGCTGTTTCATAATGTTCCTCACCAATGATCCGAGGTTGAAGCATGGTTGACGTTACATCTAAAGGATCTACTGCTGGATAAATACCTTTGGCAGCCAATCCTCTTGATAGTACGGGAGTAGCATCTAAATATGCAAATCTAGTAGCAAGATTAGGGTCGGTCATATCGTTTGCCAGTACATAAACTACCTTAATGGAGGTTATGGACCCTTCTTTGGTAGAAATAATTGTTTCTTGTAACGAACCCATTTCAATACTTCAGGTCAGTTGATAACCCACAACGAAAGGCGTTCTACCCAATAAGGTCGATACTTCGGATCCTGCTTGGACGAAACATAAGATATTGTCAATAAATAGAAATATGTCTTGCTCATTAACATCTTGGAAATATTCCGCAATAGTTAAGGTAGTCAAACAAATTCTTATACAAGCTCCCGGAGGTTCATTCATCCGACCGTAGCAATATTCTTAATCAATTCTATAATTTTACCCATTCCAGCTTCCCCGAATAGTTTGATTTTTCCTCCACGATGATAAGGGGCTAAAAGATCTACTACTCTAATTCCTGATTCAAAAATAGATAATTTTGTATCCAATTGTATAAAGGCGGGCACAGATCTATGAATAGGAGACGTTGTACTAGTATCTACAATACCTAAATTATTAACAGGATCTCCGAGCATGTTAAAAATTTATCCCAAAGTCACTCCTCCAACTGGAACACTTATAGGAGCTCGTGTGTCAATCACTGTCATTCCTCTCGTTCGACCTTCTGTAGCACTCATAGCTACAGGTCTAACTCCATTATTTCCTAATAATTGTTTTACTCACAATCCACATTAATTGGTTGACCAACACTACCTTGACCTTGAACTACCAGAGCGTTATAAATATTTGGCATCTTGCCTGGGGAAATGCTACATCTAGTACAGGACCACTGATCTGGACGACATGCCCCAGGTTTTTTTTCAAGCGTGGAATCCGCAGAACCTGAAGTAGTAGGATTGATTCTCATAATAATAAAATAAATATGTCAAAATGTATTTCCAAAATTACAGAATTCAAAATAAATGTCCGCTACCACGTTGATCGGTTAATTCAATGAAATAGGAACTAGCACTGATTTCCTTGACATTATGCAATTGAACCAATCCAAATGCTTACTTATTTAATAAGACAAAGTTAATTTGGTAGCTCACCCAACATTTTTTCATTTAATAATCTCAAGTAGATGAATCAGAATCTTGAGAAAGTCTTTTGTCTACCATTATAGACATGCTCATCCATATTATCGATTCTATGAAATTCGAACCTGAACTTAATTTTTCTATTTCTATTGCGATTCATTATTTGAATGGGCTCCTCTTCTTATTTCTTTTATATTTCAATTTCAGCATATAGATTTATGCATAGCCTATTCTTTCATTTGCGTTTTCTTTTATTTTTTATACCTTTCATAGATTCATATGGGAATTCCATATAATTTCACATCTAGGATTTACATATACAACATATACCATTGTCAAGGGGGAAGTTCTTATTATTTAGGTTAGCTAGGTATTCCATTTTTAAAAAAGGTAACATATCAAAATTGGCTAGTGCTATATACATGGAAGAGTATACAATAATGATGTTTTTGGCAAATAATATGCCATGGTCTAATAATCAACCATTCTGATTAATTGATAATATTAGTATTAGTTGGAAATATTGTGAAAGATTCATGTGAAAAGTTTCATTAACGCGGAATTCATGTCGAGTAGACCTTGTTGTGAGAATTCTTGATTCATGAGTTGTAAGGAGGGATTTATGTCACCACAAACATAGACTAAAGCAAGTGTTGGATTCAAAGCTGGTGTTAAAGAGTATAAATTGTGTTATTATACTCCTTAGTACCAATCTGAGTAACTTCTCAACCTCGAGTTCCACCTGAAGAAGCAGGGGCTGCGGTAGCTGCCGAATCTTCTACTAGTACATGAACAACTGTATGGACAGATGGACTAACCAGTCTTGATCGTTACAAAGGGTGATGCTACTGCATCGAGTGCGTTTTTGGTGAGAAAGATAAATTTACCATTTAGACCTTTTTGAAAGAGGTTACATTACCAATATGTTTACTTCCATTGTAGGTAATGGATTTGGGTTTAAATCCCTCTGCGCTCTACGTCTGGAATATCTGTGAATCTATCAACTTATGATAAAACATTCCAAGGTACGCCTCATTGGATCCAAGTTGGAAGAGAAAAATTTAACAGGTCGTCCCCTGTTGGAATGTACTATTAAACCTAAATTTGGTTTATCTGCAAGAAACTACGGTGGTGCTGTTTATGAATTTCTTCGCGGTGGACTTGATTTTACCAAATATGATGAGAACATGAACTCACAACCATTTACGTGTTGGAGAGATTGTTTCTTATTTTGTGCCGAAGAACTTTATAAAGCAGGGGCTGAAACAGGTGAAATCAAAGGGTATTACTTGAATGCTACTGCAGTTGCAAAGAAATGATCAAAAGAGCTATATTTTCTAGAGAATTAAGCGTTCCGATCGTAATGCATGACTACTTAGAAGGGGGATTCACCACATATACTACCTTATCTCATTATTGTCGAGATAATTGTCTACTTCTTCACATCCACCGTGAATTGCATGCGGTTATTCATAGACAAAAGCATAATGATATCCACTTCCAGGTATTAGCAAAAGTGTTACGTAGGTCAAGTGGAGATCACATTCACTCGGTACAATAGTAGGTACACTTGAAGGGGAAAAAGACATAACTTTGGGCTTTGTTGATTTACTGCGTGTTGATTGTTTTGAACATGATAGAAGTTGCAGTATTTTTTCACTCAAGACTGGGTCTCTTTACCAGGTGTTCTACATGTGGCTTCAGGAGGTATTCACGTTTGGCATATGCCTACTCTGACCGAGATCTTTGGGGATAATTTTGTACTATAGTAAGGTGAAGGAACTTCTTTAGGGAATCCTTGGGGTAATGTGCCAGATGTCATAGCTAATCGACTTTCTCTAGAATTATCTGTAAAAGCTCGTAATGAAGGACGTGATCTATCTTGAGAAGGTAATGAGATTATTCGCGAGGCTTGCATGAAATAGATGTAGCAGTACCTTGTTGGAACCCTAGAGTTTTTACTTGATTCAGGATATATGATTTATATGCAATTCCAAATTGCTCCATTAATCTTCTAATAAGTTGTCTCATGGAAGTTCCATCTATCGCTTTATTGTGCAAGACCAGATTGGCCCGTTCTGCCATAAGTACCTCCATATGCTGTTGAGTAGGATGCGACAATGGGTTTCATTTGATGATTGTAAAACTTCCTTTTATCGATCTTGATTCATGTTTAAATTTCGGAACTATGGACCTTGCAGAACCGGAGAGCCCCGGAGTCCCACGCTATCATGAATTAGGTGGCATATGAATCGGCCCAAGAAAACCCCTGTATAGCTTCTTAGATTTCTCGAGAAAGAGCAATATGACAAACAGTTGTTCGAACATATATAAAAAAGGATTTTTAGACTTCTTATTATTAGTAGTATCCATGTATCCCATAAAATTACCTAAAGATTCATAGTGAACTTTGATGGGAGTTTCTCTTCAAGCAATAACGGGTGGATCTAGTCGCCACCGGAGCAACAAAGGATATCTAAATTGATTTGTTTCTGCCGATAAGATCCAATTGCATCATAGGGATTCAAAAAAAGGGTTCTTACATAACCTTATAGTAACTATTGTCACTTCTTTTTTGATTTTGATAGTTCTGTGGTTACATGGATTTTATATATTCACACAAATACCTCGATGATTTCCGCTTGTTAATACATAGAGTCCAATAAGCATATCTTGAATTAGAATTGAAATGGGATCCCTAATAGCCGGAGACAAAAGTTTCGTATGAGAAAACATAAGTAAATGGGCCTCTACTTGAGCCTCCAAGAATAAAGGTACATGAACAACCATTAGATCTCCATCAAAATCGGTGTTGAATCCCTTGCAAACTAATAGATATAATCAAATAGTGGCCCTCTCTACTAAAATGGGCAGGAATGCCTGTATGCCTAATCTATGCAGCGTGGGTAGTCTATTCAGCAATACAGGGTGTCCCTGCATAACTTCTTGAAGGATTTCACATATAATCAGCTCTTTATATCGAATTTTACTCTTAGCAACTCCTATGTTCCAAGCAAGATGATGTATAATTAGACCACGAATTACAAATATCTAGAAAAGTTCTACTGCTATTTCACAAGGCAATCCACATCGATATAATGAAAGTTAAGGACCCACGACAATAATAGAACGTCCTGAATAATCGACTCGTTACCATGAAAATTCTAACGAAATCTTCTCTTTTTGCCTTCAATTACATCAGAAAATGACTTGTAGACTTTATTATGACCGTTCGTCATTGGTTTTCCCCGGATTCCATTATAAATAAGTGTATCCATGACTTCTTGTTACTAATTTCTCCTAACACACTACTAATTCTCCTGGCATAGATCTACTTGTTGTTAATAGATTTGTAAGGCTATTGTTCCAATAGATAACTCTTCTATAGAATTCATTAATATCTGAGCTCATTAGTTTACCACCATATATTTGAATGATCAATCTCAACTCAGGAGGAAGAACTTGTAATAGACACAGAATCATTCATTCGGGCTCAATATTTGTTCGAATAAAATGCTTAGATAATTCCACGCATCTAACCAAAAAAATCCTTTCTTTATCCAACATTTCGATCTTCCCATTCATTCCTTGTGTGCCCTTCATCCTCCAATTCTTCCCATTCTACCAGCGAATTCTCTATAATAATTCGTAAATCTAGATCAACTAATTGTTCTCGGATAGCACATGTATACAATTCGATCCATTCGTTCTTAGAGCTATTACTTGATCAAAGACATTTCTGGAACACCTCTAGAAGAGGGGCAAATAGTCAGTTTTGAAAGAACTTGTTGTCAAACTCTTTCAGATATGAATCTATCTGGTTCAGAAGGGAAGAACTTGCATCAGTATCTCAATTTCAATTCAAATATGGGTTTGATTCACACTCCATGTTTTGAGAAGGATTATTATCCGAAAAGAGGAAAAAATGGAGTCTTTATCAAAAGAAATGCGTTGAGAAAGGGCATACATATAGAACATTTCAATGAGATAATGATGGTTCCTTACTTCGATAGGGAACAAATATCTAAATTTGATATTTTTAGATACTTTTTCAGGCTTACCAATACTAAGTAGCAGTCAGAAATTTATGTCCATTTCCCTTATATTATGCATGTATTAGGCATATCATGGCGAATTCTTCAGAAAAAAATTGTGTCTTCCACACGGAGTCTAATAAGTGAGATCTCCAGTAAGTGTTTACATACATAATCTTCTATTGTCCGAAGAAATGACTAATCGAAATAATGAGTCACCGTTAATATCGACACATCTGAGATCGCCAAATGCTTGGGAGTTCCTCTATTCAATCATTTTCCTTCTTCTTGTTGCTAGATATCTCGTTCGTACACATCTCCTGTTTGTTTCTCGGGTATCCAGTGAGTTATAGATTGAGTTCAAAAAGTTAAAATCTTTGATGGGCCTCCAGTGAGTTGCAGACTAAGATAAAAAAAAAGGTAAAATCTTTGATCATTCCATCATCTATGATTGAGTTGCGAAAACTTCTGGATAAGTATCCTACATCTGAGTTGAATTATTTCTGGTTAAAGAATCTGTTTCTAGTTTCTCTAGAATAATAGGAGATTCTCTAAAAAAAATACAGGGTTTTGTTTCTGCAGCAACATGCTTGGTCCCGCTTTTGGGGTCAAATAAATATGTTCTATAAAGAAAGATTGGAATATCAATGTCATCGATATCATACAAGTAAAGAGATCTATTCATTGATAAAAAAGAAAAAACGTTAACAGAGATCGGATTGATGAGAAATAAAATCCTGGGTCGCGAACAGTGATTCAATTGACAATGAAGAAGAGAATTCTTGGTTCAGTTCTCTACCTTAACGACCGAAAATAGGATTGATCAAATTCTATTGAATGTGACTCATAGTGATCATTTATCAAAGAATTACTTTGGTTATCAAATGATTTAACAACCGAGAGTAATTTACTTATGATACTTAGTTGACATTCATAAAAAGAATATAATGAATTATGAGCTCAATCCATCCTGTTTAGCAGAAAGACGCATATTCCTCGCTCATTATCAGAAAATCAGTTATTCACAAACTTCGTGTGGGAAAATAATTTTCAATGCCCATCACATGGAAAAACCTTATTCGCTCTGCTTAGCCTTTTCCACCTCTAGAGGTATTTTAGTGATAGGTTCTATAGGAACTGGATGATCCTATTTGGTCAAATACCTAGCGAAAAAATCCTATGTTCTTTTCATTACGATATTTCTGAATAAGTTTCTGGATAACAAGCTTAAAGGTTTTCTTCTTGATGAGATCGATATTGATGATAGTGACAATATTGATTCTAGTGACGATATCGATCGTGACCTTGATATGGAACTGGAACTGCTAACTAGGATGAATGGGTTAACTGTGGATATGATGTCGGAAATAGACAGATTTTAAATCACCCTTCAATTCAAATTAGCAAAAGCAATGTCTCCTTGGATAATATGGATTCAAAACATTCATGACCTGGATGTGAATGAGTCGAATGACTTATCCACCGGACTATTAGTGAACCATCTCTCAAGGGATTGTCAAAAATGTTCTACTAGAAATATTCTTGTTATTGCTTCGACTCATATTCCCAAAAAGTGGATCCCGCTCTAATAGCTTCGAATAAATTAAATACGTCCATTAAGATACGATGGCTTCTTATTCCACAAAAACGAAAGCACTCTTTCACTCTTTCATATACTAGGGGATTTCACTTAGAAAAAAAAAATGTTTCGCACTAATGGATTTGGGTCCACAACCATGGTCCCAATGCACGAGATCTTGTAGAACTTACCAATGAGATCCTATCGATTAGTAATACACAGAAAAAATCAATTATAGAGACTAATATAATTAGATACGCTCTTCATAGAAAAAGTTGGGATTTGGGATCCCAGGTAAGATCGGTTCAACATCTTGAGATCCTTTTCTATCAGATACAAAGGGTTGTAGCACAAAATGTACTTCTAAATAACTGCCCCATAGATCCTATATCTATCTATATGAAGAAGAAATCATGTAGCGAAGGGGATTCTTATTTGTACAAATGGTACTTCAAGCTTGGAACGAGCATGAAGAGATTAACAATACTTCTTTATCTTTTGAGTTGTTTTACCATATTGGTCGCTAAAGATCTTTGGTCTTTATCCGGAACCGATGAAAAAAATGGGATCAGTTCTTATGGACTCGTTGAAAATGATTATGATCTAGTTCATGGCCTATTAGAAGTAGAGGGCGCTTTGGTGGGATCTTCATGGACATAAAAGATTGCAGTCAGTTTGATAATGATGGAGTGACATTGCTTCTTCGGCCTGAACCGAGGAATTCCTTAGATATGATGCAAAAGGGCTCTTGGTCTATCCCTTATCAGAGATTTCTCCATGAAAAATATGAATCGGAGTTTGAAGAAGCGGAGGGGAAGATTTATTCAATTACATAGTTTGGACTCCTAGAATATGGCGCCTAGGGGCTTTCTATTTGATTGTATTGAAAGGACCAATTAATTGCGGATACATTATTGGTCTAGGTTATTTCGGGGAAAGCAGATAATTTATGATGAAGAGGATAAGCTTCAACAAAATGATTCGGGGTTCTTGCAGAGTGGAACCATGAAGTACCAGACACGAGGTAGATCTCGAGCCTTTTTCGAATAAGCCAATTCATTTGGGACACTGCAAATCCACTCTTTTTCTAATTAATGATCACTCCCCTGGCTCTGTGTTTTCATATCGAGGATTATTTGCAGAAGAAGAGATGTCAAAATGGCTTCTTACTTCCCAAATAGATCCTCCTACATCTCTATATAAACGCTGATTTATAAAGAATACGCAAGAAAAGCACTTCAAATTGTTCCTATCAAACGGAACGCTATTGGATCAAATGCCAATGACATTGTTGAGAAAAGATGGATTTTCCCGGATGAAATGACAATTGGATTCATGTAACAAGAGAAATATTTCCCGTTCCTTAGATGGAAAGATATGTGGCCATGAAAGAGGGATTAAGTGGAACAGAATTGACTGGGTGGTAGAGTCATGGAAACGCTTGTTTCGTCCATATTTTTTTACCTTAGCTCCAAGGAAGAATATGTTACTACTGAATCACGAATGAATCAAAATCTTAGATTATAACACTATGTATGGATTGTATTAACTACCTCAACAAGAATGCTTGAAGAGCAAACAACCAGTTCAGATATTCAAGACCAAGAAGTACTGGATTCTCTTTCTGATAGGCCCTGAAAGGAGAAGGAAGGCTGGAATGCCAACATGCGTCTATTATATTGAATTTACCCTATAGTCCCCATATTGGGAACGTCCAGTGCCAGAGTCACTGAATGGGTATGTCGCCAATCCCTGGACTATGTAATGTACTTCATCTGTTGGGTTATGGGCGGACAATTTTAAAGAGGACTCCCTATTAATTAGATTGAGAAGATCATCAATATTTCGTTATCCGCTGCTGAATTCCTTCCAATTCCAGGAAATGGTCATTCTAAATATTATGCCTTGAAGAGGACTCAAACCTCCATGCTCTTTAGCACAAGATTTTTAGTCTCGCATGTGTAGATTTACCAAGGCATATTGAATATGAATCATATTCCATGAATATGATATCTATCTAGTGTGATGTATGGAATATATGACAAAGATTAATCTATTGATCTGTCATGTCATATAGGCCCTAGTTGGCCATCCATAGAATGCAATGCCTAATATGTATAAAAAAGATGGACAATCAAACCTATATCTCGATTCACTCAAAGAGGTGAATAGGGTCCCAATAGAGATATTTAAAAAGCAGGTCTGGTTACCCGTATTCCTAATCCTAAATGGAAAGTAACGAAGTAGGGATCCATATGTAGACATAGTATCTATTTAGATAGGCCTGAATGACCCCTTCTCGTTATGAGAATGTATATAACCCTATTCCGGCCTGGTACGATATGGAATCAACTCGATCATCGGACTATAAGTTCATAACCCTAGCTAATTCCCATTTTTGGTGGAACAAATCTACTAATTCTTTGATTCCAATTAGTAAGAGGGATCTTGAACAATGAAATAGAACCTAAAAGCGAAAAAAGGCTATCCTGAGAAATTGCAATAATCGGGTTCATTGATATTCCCTCTATGGTAGATGCTCTCACACATACTATCATACTTAATTCGATGGAATTGTTTGATCTTAAAGGGGATCTTTCATAATTTCGCATGTGAGGGGTTATTTCTAGGTTTCGTTTAGTCACTAATAACTTGATTATTTTTAGATAATAGCAGATAGAAAAAAGTCTTCCAAGGAGTCCTATTACAGACAAAAAATATAGTCTTGCCTGCCATCTACACCAGAATAAATAGAATTTTCCAAAAAAACTTGCTCGTGGAGGAAGATCTCCTATAGATAAGCGACATAGGGCTAAAGAAAGAGCTTAAAAGGATCTTTTGTGTGTAATCCTACATAATCTCGACTATTAACATTTCCGGTACATAGAAAAAATAAAACAATGCAAAAAAAACTTCCTAGATTCATGGAGATATAGAACAACATATAAGATATCATGCTTGCATATCCATTGTTTTAGTCTCCAACAATTATTCCAATAATTACATATCCGATTTGGCCTATGGACGAATATGCAAGCACACGTTTTATGGTTTATTGAGTAATAGCACTGAGATTTCCCAATATCATGCTAAGAATAGATAGGATTTCATAAGAAGAGGCCATTCATTTGATGAGAAATAAAAAGGAATATCGATAATTCGAGTTGCTGAAGCTGAAGCAGCTACTTTTTAACTAACAAAAAGAAAAGCAACGACTTGAATGGGAGCGTCAGAGTCAAAAAGAGGATTCCACAGTTCTTTATCTCATTCAAAACCGTTCATGAGACTTTTATCTCACACGAATCCTAAGTGATAAAACAAAGAACCCGTTTTCTTTCTTTTTTTATTACCTTCCTCGCGTATGTATAAGACTGAATCCATTCATTTCGTAGAATGGATTACTAATGCTTAAAATTTTGAGGAATCCTTCTCAGTGGTTGTTAATGACTGATTTTTGCAATCTTTTTACCTTGGTTTTGTAGGAGCAAGTCAAAAAGATTGAGAAATAGAACCATCTGATTTCATTCGTTCTCAATAGCCACGAGATGATCATCTTGTGGTGATCCTTTTGTTCAGAGTTGGGATAGCATTTCTGTTCTTCATGTTCAGAGTAGGAATTTCTCAAAAGAACCGCACTCCTTCGTATACGTCAGGAGTCCATTGATGAGAAGGGCTTAGGGGAAGCTTGATCCCAATTACTACGGTAATGAATATGAGTGCAATTGAAATTCCTAAAAAGTTATACATTTGTGTATTAAAAAGACAGTTTACTATTTCTTGAAGCTCAATCTCTCCCTCGGATGAACCATATAGCCAAGAGAACCATGAACCAGAATAGAGGCGCTTGCGCCACCCATGAGTAAATATTTCATAGTAGCCTCAATAGACCGTACATCTTTCTTGGTATATTGATAATAAGTAGGTGTGTAAACTGAAACGTTCTGGGGCTACAAAGATATTTAGTAAATCGTTAGCAACGCATATAAACATTCCCCCTATATTAGTTGTTAATGTAAGATAAACTCTGCTATAGCAATTTTTGTACATTTAATGTACTCTATGGATAGAGAAATACATAGTTGAAGATACTAAAATAACAAATTGAAAGATTTCGTTGAAATTGTCCGTTTGGAAATTTCCCAGAAAGCTAATCATAGGTTCTTCTCTCCATCATATCAGTAGGGTCGTGATGCTCATTACTAAACTTGTTGAAGAGATGAAATATAACAAAGGTATAACTTTTTATCAGAGGTTGAATTGATAATCATAAGAAGAATTAGGCCAAAAATTAGGATACATTCTGGGAAAATCACAATTCCATCGAAGAGAAGCAAATGAAAGGCTGTCATGAAAATTCTTATAGATACGAGAATGAAGTTCTCAATCTATATATGCCTGATCATGAATTAGAAACTGGTTTAAATTTCCAAAAAAAATCAATTGTGTAGAGCTTTCAATTTTTGAAATCGTTATGGTATCTCTATGAAAAGGATCAAACCTTATTCCATGGTACGTACATGAGGTTCCTCTTTATGAAAGTCCCCGAAAGGGATTTGATTTTGTTTCATCTTTCGTTTTTTTTGTTTGTTTCGAGAAATCTATCGATTAATTCTGTTTCTTTCTTTTTCTCTTGATTCTTTTCTGTTCGAGATGTATAGATCTTATTCATGGATTAAAGAAAATGTGCAAAAGATCTATTTTCCTCTGCCATTCTATGAGTATCTTCCTTTTGGCATATGACATTGCCACTCCCTTTGGCATTATCCATTAATTCCGAACATAATTTGAAAGTCGTATTTCAACTTGAACGTTTTCGTGATGCCGCTAATAACCAAGGAATGAAAAGTGTTTTTCCTTGTGTGGATCCTATTTAAATTGGAACATGATGAGTTGATCCACCTACACGCCTTCCTTTTACTATTACATCAGGAGTTGCTCCACGCATTGCTTGACGTTAAACGGATAATGGATTTTATTCTGTGTTTTATTGAATCTTTTTCACGGCTCAATAGATATTTTATAAGCCAATGGTTTTTCCGTGTTTCAGCATAATGTAAAGAAACATGTTAACTAATTGATTACGATAAATTGAATCGGATTTTGGTGTTTTTTTTGCAGTACCTCGATGCTACATGAGCGTGAAAGGGGTTCAAGAATCAGTTTTCTTTTTATAAGGGACAAAATAACTTATTTTGGATTTTTTACCCCATATTGTAGTGTGGATCTTGATAGATATGAAAGATCTCCCTCCAAGCCGTACATAAGACTTTCATCAAGTATGTCTTTCCACCGAATTCTATGTGTATCTATTAGATCGAGTATGGAATTCTGTTTACTCACTTTAAATTGAGTATTTGTTTCCCTCCCTTTCATGCTAGGATTGGAAATCCCATATTTTACGTATCCATACAGTTGAGTCCTCAGGTTTCTGAAATAGTGTAAAAAGAAGTTCTTTGAATCATTGCTATTTCACTCGGACCAATTCTAAAAAAGTCAAGGTACTTTGAATTTTTTGTTGACACGGACAAAGTCAGGGAAATCCTCTGAAATTATTTCAATATTGAATCTTTGACATAAAGAGTTCTGAATCAAATCTCTTTAGAAAGAAAAATCTTTTGTATCATGGTAGCCTGCTCCAGTCCCCTTACAAAACTATCGTTATTGGGCTAGCTATACACTTCACATATTTGTAGCGATTCACATGTCATGATCAAATGATATAAGTCTTGGATAAGAATAAAAAATGCACTAGAATGACCTTGTTGACGATCCTTTACTCTGACAACATCTAGGGTTCCTCGAACTATGTGATATCTCACACCGGGTATATTCTTAACCCTTGCCACTCTTACTAAGACTACAGAATGTTCTTGTGAATTATGTCCAATGCCGGGTATATAAGCAGTGATTTTTAATCCGGAGGTTAATCTTACTCTGGAAACTTTACATAAGGCAGAGTTTGGTTTTTTTGGGGTGAGAGTGGAAAAGTTGACAGATAAGTCACCCTTACTTCCACTCAACAGAATCGTAGATGATATTTTAACCTCATCCGGCTCCTCGTTCAGTTCTTTCAAATTCATTGGATCCTTTTCCACTTTAAAGAATCCCCCCTTCTTCCTCTTTGCCCCGAAGAGTAGCTAGGACCAATTTAGTCACATTTTCATGTTCCAATTCAACACTTTCAATTTTTTATTATCCTCAAACTATAAGATTATTCTCTTTACAAAACATATGCGGATCCAATCATGAACTTATATATAAGAAGAACAAAATATCTTTCTTGAACAATCCCTTTGCCCCTCATTCTTCAAGAATAAGGAAGATCCTTTTCAAGTTTGAATTTGTTCATTTGGTATATGGGTTCTTTTACATCATATATATTTAGTTTGAATATTTTCCCTCTCTTTTTTATATCATTCCTTAAAGTCCCATAAGTTTGATCCCGTAGAATTTGACCCATTTTCTCATTGAACGAAATGTACAAAATAAATCATATTGATAAAAGTACCATGTGAAATCTTTGGTTTTTCCCCTTCCTCAAACCCTATACCATATGTATAGTGCTTGAATAAATAGAGAACCGTTTCTTCCATATGAATCGATATTATTCCATTCCAAATCCGTCCCAATAACCTCCCAAGGAAAATCTCTAATTTGGATCCCAAATTGACGGGTAAGTTTGATTTATCCATGCGGTTATGCACTCTTTGAATAGGAATTCGTTTTATGAAAGATCTTGGATTTTGTACTTTGGTGGGTCTCCGAGATCCTTTTGATAATCTATGTTGAAGTGATATCTATCTAATCTAGTCGATTGCGTAAAGCCTGCGGTAGCAACTGCACAGGGGAAAGTATATAGAAAAGACAGTTCTTTTCTATTATATTAGTATTTTCTATTATATAGATATATTAGAATATTATATTAGAATAGTATTAGTTAGTAACCCCGACTTAGTAAGTCCTTTCTTCCAGGATGAACTGTTGGAACAAATACTATATTTTTTCTCTGTGGACCGAGGACGAAAAGGGGCTCAGCAGGAAGAGGAGTGTATCATGAGAGAAGCAAGGAGGTCAACCTCTTTCAAATATACAACATGGATTTTGTCAATGTAGTTGGACTCCCATGTTGATCCGGATGAATCATCCTTTCCATGGAGTTAAATCTTTGCCCGCTAAGCAAGAGGATAGAAAATTCCAAATTTTGTCTCGGTAGGACATGTATTTCTATTACTATGAAATTCATAAACTAAGTAGTTAATGGTAGGTTTACCATTATCCTTTTTGTAGTGACGAATCTTGTATGTGTTCCTAAGAAATGGAATTTTTCAATTTTTCGGGGACTCAAAGGGGAGTGGAAACGCATAAGAACTCTTGAATGGAAAAGAGATATAACTTCAGCTTCTTTAGAATCGGTAGTCAATCCTATTTCCGATAGGGGTGGTTGACAATTAAATTCAATTTTTACCACTATTTTCATATACGTGATATTGCGAAAAGAAGGCCCGACTCCAAGTTGTTCAATAATAGTGACATTGAGTTTCTCAAAACATTGACTTAGGATTTTAGTTAGTTCTATTTTTGATGGGGCAGGGAAGGGATATATCTCAGCGGTAGAGTGTCATCTTGACGTGGTGGAAGTGATAAGTTTGAGCTTGATTACCCTAAGCCCAATGTGAGTTTTTCTAGTTGGATTTGCTCCCCGCTCTCGTTCAATGAGAATGAATAAGAAGCTTGCGAGGCCAGGGATGGCTATATTTCTGGGTGCGAATTTCGGGCGAATATGAATCACATGGATACAAGTTATACCTTAGAGTGAAAGACAATTTTGAATCAGCTTTTTCTATAAATAATGACGTTATAAGTAGTGCAACTATGAATCTCATGGACAGTTAGATCCTGGCTTAGGATGAGCGCTAGCGGCTTGCTTAAGATATGCAAGTCTGATGGGAAACACGAGAAACGATATTTCCAATGGAGGACGGGTGAGTAACGCGTATGAACCTGCCCTTGGGAGGGGAATAACAGCTCAAAAGGCTGCTAATTCTCAGTAGGCGGAGGAGCAAAAGGAGGAATCCGCCCGAGGAGCGGCTCACATATGATTAACTAGTTTATGAGGCAGTATCTTACTAAGGCGATGATCACTAGCTGGTCCGAGAGGATGATCAGCCACACTGGGACTCAAACATGGCCCAGACTCCTAAGAAAGGCAGCAGTGGGGAATTTTCTACAATGACAGAAAGCCTGATGGAGCAATCACTACACCATTTAAGGCCTATGGCTACCCCACTAAAGTGTAGCCTAAATTAGCAAAAAGTGTAGCCTTTGATCAAAAACTACACTTTTTGACTTTAAGCAACACTTTTTAGGGGGTTGCCTAAAGAATCATTACCTTTGACGTTAGGCAACACTTTTAAATGTTGCCATCTTTGAGTACACTTATAAAGAGTAGAAAAAGAGTTATAAGGAGACATTTTTTTGTGATACATTAGCAACACCTATTTTTTAATTATACTACACTTAAAAGCGTTGCCTTTGAAGTTTTATTGGTTACACTTCAAAAGTGTTGTCTTTAATATGTCATCTAGAGCAACACTTATAAAGTGTTGCCTTTTATATCTCATCTAGAGCAACACTTATCTTTTGGTATCTCATCTGGAGCAACACTTACAAAGTGTAATTTTATATCTCATCTAGAGCAATACTTATAAAGTGTAACTTTTTATCTCATCTAGAGAAACACTTATGAAGGGTAACTTTATCATTGGATGTTCTGCAACAATACTTTTGAATTGCATATATTCAATATATAATCACATATTACATACATAAATGACTTAAAGCACAAAATTAACTAATTATTAAATCGAAGCTATATATATTTCATATAAACTTTGAAAAACATGTATTGTGCAACCAAAACATAGAATGTGATTGCTTAATGATCTCTAATATAAATAAATTCCGAAATACCAAATGTATTCAAATGTATATGAGAATAGTAGAAAAACTCTCTGTTGTTCACTACAGTAGATCGAGTTTACTTTTGGCCACATGCAATTCAAATTCAATTACAGACATTTTCCTGCACATTAAAAATAAAATTCTTAACTAGTGAAATAAATTTTAAAGTTCATAGTTGGAGAGTATTCGCCGAAAGCCAGCTAAAAAAATCCAGCACAAGGTGATGGTCCAATCGTGCTAGTATTAACACCTACAACAGAACTAGTTGTTCAGATTTAAGAAGAAGCTCAAATTTGGATCGCCTGCCAAAACAAGAAGTACTTGCATCTATGTTGATGCCCCAAAAGGAACTCAAATCCCTGATCTTATAAGAGGTATTTGGTTTCCTTGTTTGTTAACCTGTTGTTATTAAATCCCTTTTGCCAAACTTGTTTTAAAACATGAAACATTATGTCGGGTTTTGAAATTGTAATAGCAACCCCTTAGGTTAAAAGATATGTTGGAAGCTCAATATATAAACTTGAAAAGATTGACTTATCACATACTGGACGAGCCTGACCAAAGTTGGATATAGGGGTTGAGCCTCAAAAGTGCGGCCGAACTGGTTCCTAGAAATAGTCATGATGTCCTCCTAAACCTCAACGCCAATACCATTTCCAGTTTTACTACTAGTACACTCAGTGCCCATTAGATTAGCTTCTTGAGACACCCAACACCTCATTAGTTGTCTCTCTAATGTTGCGCAATATCATCCCACATACTGTCTGCATCCCGCTACTCCTTCAGGCCTCATAGACATCAACTTCTCCCTTAATTCTTGGGCACTAGCTATAGTTAGACTACTCCATTTAATCCTCGGATGGTCATCCTCAATCCTCTTCTGCTCCTTCTTGATCTCCAAATCCATCAACTCTAGTCCATGTTGGGTTGAAAGATCCTCATTTGGCCCTCTCCCCCATCCCGGACTAAGACGAAGACCTTAACTTACCATTCTTTACCCAAACAACTAAAACAAATATAAACTAAACACAGTGATTATAAAACGCACCAGAAACACTACTAACAAGCCTAGCTTGGGCTTCAACCTCGGTGCACCAAGTGACACTCCAATACAAGGTTTGTCTATTTGGTCTAATCGCAGCATCATAAAAAAAATGAACCTTAGATATTGAGCTTCTCCCAGCGGAATTTCCAGAATAATATAATAATAATTAAAAAACACACAAAACAAAACAGAATACCAACATATACAATTAGGAGGATTTGAGACACAACAAAACCAATTTAGTGCCCAATCTAATAAAGTTAAAAGAAACAACACATATGCAATATCCGTCTTTCAAACATAGCCAGAGTTAATGCAGAATCTTAGAATGTGAAAGGATTTGAGACACAACAAAACCAATAATGTGCCCAATCTAATAAAGTTAAAAGAAACAACACATATGCAATTTCTGTCTTTCTAACATAGGCAGAGAAAATGCAGAATCTTAGAATGTGAAGCCTGTGACATATATGGTTAAATCGTGCATTAAGTTAGATGAGAAGAACAAGAAGTCATCAGAGACTAGGTCAATAACAAGTTAATATCCAGAAAGTCAAAGCTGACATTGTTTACCAATATTTAAAACTGCTGACAACTCGCATAAAAATAACCTAACTATTGATAAATATATTGTTAAAACTGTCACGACCCAATCCGATGGGCCGTGACTTGTGCCCGTTTTGGACACCCACATACAAACCTGCTAAGTATAACCAACTGAAACTAAGACAATATGGAATTTAATCAAATCAAGCCAACCCCAACGTCATATATATATAAAGAGGACCTGTCTCATAAGGAGTCATAACCATTCAACTGTAACAACATATGCGAGCCGACAAGGCCGCCACTATCCAAAGCATAATAACATACGTAAGCCGACAAGGCTGCCACTACACAATACACAATGATGTACGCAGCCGACAAGGCTGCCCCTGTACAAGCGGACATCCCAAACAAACCATGTCCAGACCATTATCCAAAACATATATATACAACCCACATAATGTCCACAGACCTCTAAGAGTACAGTAGTGAAACTCGACGGGACAGGGCCCCGCCGTACCCATAGACGAGCAAAAGACTACACAAAAAGTTATGTACCAAAACGACTGGGCTCCGGAACAGTGGAGCTCTCCCAATCAGCAGAGTAGATATCCTAGGCGGGAGGATCACCGAACTGTGCGTCTACACCTGCGGGCATGAAACGCAGCCCCCCGAGGAAAGGGGGGTCAGTACGGACAATGTACTGAGTATGTAAAGCATAAGGTAAAGATGACAGGATACCAATATGGCAAGTCGAAACAAAATATCGCTACACATATACCCTTTTAAGTGAAAATCATGCATATCTTTAACATATAAGGTGCCCAGCTTCCCTAGTAAGGGGCTCGGCAAAATAATCATCACGTCATCTCCGTCATCATCATCATCATAACCATCCTCATCACCAATCATATATATAATATACATACCCGGCCCTCTAGTGAGGAACTCGGTGACATATGCAAGAAACTCCGCACGAACATTACCCGGCCCGGGACTCGGTGAAATGATAAATGACTCTATGCACGAGCAGAATATTATGAGCAACCATATGCAATTAAAATCATTTCTTATAACTCAATAGAACAATCAACGTGAACCAGCAAGGAGTATTACCAAAGATTAATGTTTTATCAAGATTATGAACCTTTAATACGATATGGAAACGTAAAATCTCAATGACTCTAAGAAGCACTACCATAGATATGAGAGATCATCATAGCCTTAGACATAGCCGATATATAGAGGAATAATTGTGGAAGCAAGAATATACGTCACCTAGACGCTCTAGAGGTAAGTATCAAACCTGTCCGTTATTCGCTTATTTTTAAAAGTCATGCCAAACAAAGAAAGAAGGGACAACGTTACATACCGAATAATCGAGCCGCACGTCCAATATTTACTGCTCAAGCTATTAATCTATAACAAGCAACAATCGTGCCGCAATTAGATAAACATCGTGCTTTACTTTCTTGTAAGCTAGCTAATAATCTAACGAAAATTCGGCAGCACTTCCCCTATTTTCCTTACTTCGTCCCAATCCGACAACAATCCAAATTATCCACAGCAATACCAATAACACATATAACCCAAAGAATCATATTAAACAGCCCCCTCCCCAAAACAGTTCCGTCTCAGCAACCATAGCAGCGAAGCAACGACACACCGAGCGATAACTCGTTTTATAATTCGCAACACATCTACCTTATCGTATTCATCCTTTGGAGTATATACTCATAATCACATTCAACATATACATAATGCCAAAACAGAATTTTCCTGCAGTTTGCTTTAATCAAAACAGCCCAAGCACCAACACGACACCACTAATAATCCGATTATGGTTTCCGTTCATACTTAGCACATTCAATAACTAAAACAAACTTCCTAAGCTACTGGTCACGCCCCCTTCTTAATATTAATGGATAATTAACAAAGGTATTCTAAAGAATTAACACACCAAGCAAGGAGATTACTAACCAAATTATTTGCAGCTGCTGGCCAAGAGTTGCAGGGTTGGTTTCTCCATTTCCATGGCTGCCTAAGACAAGTGGTGAAGAAGAAGATGATATGCAGCAATGCATTTCACCACTTTATTTAGCATGGAGTGGATTTCTCCACCTCATTTAATAGTATGAAGTGGAGGCAGCCCCCCTCTACACCTGTCCACTAAGGCCAGCTCACAATCTGATCCCTTTTTAATTTTTGCCTTGAGTGGTGGGGCCCACTGGATTAAATTAATCCTAATCAGCCACTAATTAATCCCTCACTTAAAGTTAATGGCACTTACATTAGCCAAATCATACTTAATATCACATTTGGAATTAACATCCTTGCCTAATATTTCTTTAATCACTTGGAACTTAAAATAAAATCTCATTCCCCGGACTTACATCTACTAGTTCATGACGCGCACTACGTAAAAAAATACGAGGCGTAACATCCTTCCCCCCTTAGGAACATTCGTCCTCGAATGTTAAGTTAGCGTCTTACAAAAAAAAATTCCAGCGAGGTCTCTCTAACAGTTATACCTATCAACCTGCATTCCGTAACTTACAGATGCCTCACAGAGTCACAACTTACTACATAATCTCGTTTATCAATCAATATAGTCAAGCTAGGAATTGAATTACCTGCAGGTACGGGGAACAAGTAAGGATACTTATTCTTCATTTCGTCTTCCGCTTCCCAAGTCATCTCCTCCCTATTGTTATTTTGCCACAACACTTTGACGGAAGCCACATCCTTAGTACGTAACCTTCTAACCTGACGATCAAGTATAGCTACGGGTTTCTCCTCATATGACAACTCCTCTGTTACCTGAACATCATCTACAGGGAATACTCTAGAAGGATCACCAATACATTTACGTAGCATCGATACATGGAAGACTGGATGTACCGCCTCCAAATCAGATGGTAGATCCAACTCATAGGCAACCTTGCCTATCCTATGAACAATCTGATAAGGCCCAATGTATCTCGGACTGAGCTTCCCCTTCCTGCCGAATCTCATCACACCCCTCATGGGTGATACCTTCAGGAATACCCAGTCACCAATCTGAAACTCCAAATCTCGACGCCGATTATCTGCATATGACTTCTTTCGACTTTGGGCCGCTAATAATCTTTCGTAAATAAGCTTCACCTTGTCAACAGCTTGCTGAATCACATCCGTCCCCATTAACTTAGTCTCGCCAACATCAAACCAACCAATGGGTGATCTGCACTTCCTCCCATATAAGGCCTTGTACGGTGCCATCTGGATACTAGAATGGTAGCTATTGTTATAGGCAAACTCAATGAGCGGCAAGTGGTCATCCCAGCTACCTTTGAAGTCAATAATACAGGCCCGCAACATATCTTCTATTGTCTGAATAGTACGCTCAGCCTACCCATCAGTCTGAGGGTGAAATGCTGTGCTAAGGTTCACCTGTGTCCCCAATCCCTTCAGAAACGATCTCCAAAAGTTGGCTGTAAATTGAGCTCCTCTGTCTGATATAATGGACGTGGGAACCCCATGAAGTCTCACTATCTCCCTGACATATAACCTTGCATAATCTTCAGCCGAATAAGTAGTCCTGACTGGAAGGAAATGGGTCGATTTCGTTAGCCTATCTACAATAACCCATATAGAGTCATACTTCCGTTGAGTGAGAGGTAAGCCTGTAATGAAGTCCATATTAATCATCTCCCATTTCCAAGTCGGGATCTCTATCTCCTGTAATAATCCACCAGGCTTTTGAT
>NC_028646.1:14109724-14135035 GCF_001406875.1 Solanum pennellii | reverse complement strand
CTCTATCTGGCTGACGTCCCCGGTGCCGATCCTCTACCCCCTGTGCATATGCCTGCATGCGAGCAATGTCCATACCTGGCTGAAGAGTCACTACCATACAACCGTCAATCAGATAACGATCCAATCCCATCACATAACGATGTACCCTTTCTGCCATATCAGCCACAATAGTAGGCGCATGCCTAGCCAATGAATCAAACTCGAGGCTATACTCTCGAACGCTCCTGCCATTCTGCCTCAAACGCAAGAATCTATCGAGTCTAGCTCGCTTCATCTCTGGAGGCGGGAAGTGGCCCTGGAAAGCCTCCACAAATTCATCCCATACCGCTGGAGGATCACCCTCACCCCTAGATAACTCCCAAGACTCATACCAATTAATAGCTACATCCCGCAAACGATACGTAGCCAACTCAACAGACTCAGTCTCCGAAGCCTTGATTATCCTCAATGTACGCTGCATCTAACGAATAAACTCTTGCGGATCTTCCTGTGGCCTTGAGCCAAAGAACTCTGGAGGATTACAACTTAAGAAGTCACGAGCTCTTAAGCTATCAGATCTGTCCGCATGATCAACTCCTAGTCCATGCCTGCGAGCCTGACCTGCCACTAATCTAGTCAGCAACTGAACCGCATCTCTCATGGCCTTATCCTCCGCCCCTGATTGAGGAGCTGGATGTTCAGGTGCTGGGGCCTCGGGGGCTGGTGGTGTCCCCCGCACTGGAGTGTCCGCTGCTCTAAGCTCCTCTGGCGGTGGCGGTGTAGCAGAGCTCTCCGACTGGCGCATAATACCAGGCATAGACTGGGCACGGGCCCTAGTAACTCTCTGGGTCTGACTAGTACCTTCTGCTACCGATTTGCCCTTCTGGGCGGCTGTCGCTTTATTTGGAGGCATAGCTGAAAACACACGGATTCGTTAGAGAGGGATTATCCTGTTAATATAGCTCCATCGCACGATCTAGAATAAGAAGAAAGGATGACATCCTAAATGTCCTGTAGCTTCCTGTTTATAGATGTGGTGCACAACACACCGATAAATAAGACTCTACTAGACACGTTCTATAGACATTTCCGAGGAAGAACCGCTCTGATACAACTCTTTGTCACGACCCAACCCGATGGGCCGTGACTAGTGCCCGATTTGGACACCCACATACAAACCTGCTAAGTATAACCAACTGAAAATAAGACAATATGGAATTTAATCAAATCAAGCCAACCCCAACGTCATATATATATAAAGAGGACCTGTCTCATAAGGAGTCATAACCATTCAACTGTAACAACATATGCGAGCCGACAAGGCCGCCACTATCCAAAGCATAATAACATACGTAAGCCGACAAGGCTGCCACTACACAATACACAATGAAGTACGCAGCCGACAAAGCTGCCCCTGTACAAGCGGACATCCCAAACAAACCATGTCCAGACCATTATCCAAAACATATATATACAACCCACATAATGTCCATAGACCTCTAAGAGTACATTAGTGAAACTCGACGGGACAGGGCCCCGCCATACCCATAGACGAGCAAAAGACTACACAAAAGTTATGTACCAAAACGACTGGGCTCCGGAACAGTGGAGCTCTCCCAATCAGCAGAGTAGATATCCTAGGCGGGAGGATCACCGAACTGTGCGTCTACACCTGCGGGCATGAAACGCAGCCCCCCGAGGAAAGGGGGGTCAGTACGGACAATGTACTGAGTATGTAAAGCATAAGGTAAAGATGACAGGATACCAATATGGCAAGTCGAAACAAAATATCGCTACACATATACCCTTTTAAGTGAAAATCATGCATATATTTAACATTTAAGGTGCCCAGCTTCCCTAGTAAGGGGCTCGGCAAAATAATCATCACGTCATCTCCGTCATCATCATCATCATAACCATCCTCATCACCAATCATATATATAATATACATACCCGGCCCTCTAGTGAGGAACTCGGTGACATATGCAAGAAACTCCGCACGAACATTACCCGGCCCGGGACTCGGTGAAATGATAAAGGACTCTATGCACGAGCAGAATATTATGAGCAACCATATGCAATTAAAATCATTTCTTATAACTCAATAGAACAATCAACGTGAACCAGCAAGGAGTATTACCAAAGATTAATGTTTTATCAAGATTATGAACCTTTAATACGATATGGAAACGTAAAATCTCAATGACTCTAAGAAGCACTACCATAGATATTAGAGATCATCATAGCCTTAAACATAGCCGATATATAGAGGAATAATTGTGGAAGCAAGAATATACGTCACTTAGACGCTCTAGAGATAAGTATCAAATCTGTCCGTTATTCGCTTATTTTTAAAAGTCATGCCAAACAAAGAAAGAAGGGACAACGTTACATACCGAATAATCGAGCCGCACGTCCAATATTTACTGCTCAAGCTATTAATCTATAACAAGCAACAATCGTGCCGCAATTAGATAAACATCGTGCTTTACTTTCTTGTAAGCTAGCTAATAATCTAACGAAAATTCGGCAGCACTTCCCCTATTTTCCTTACTTCGTCCCAATCCGACAACAATCCAAATTATCCACAGCAATACCAATAACACATATAACCCAAAGAATCATATTAAACAGCCCCCTCCCCAAAACAGTTCCGTCTCAGCAACCATAGCAGCGAAGCAACGACACACCGAGCGATAACTCGTTTTATAATTCGCAACACATCTACCTTATCGTATTCATCCTTTGGAGTATATACTCATAATCACATTCAACATATACATAATGCCAAAACAGAATTTTCCTGCAGTTTGCTTTAATCAAAACAGCCCAAGCACCAACACGACACCACTAATAATCCGATTATGGTTTCCGTTCATACTTAGCACATTCAATAACTAAAACAAACTTCCTAAGCTACTGGTCACGCCCCCTTCTTAAAATTAATGGATAATTAACAAGGGTATTCTAAAGAATTAACACACCAAACAAGGAGATTACTAACCAAATTATTTGCAGCTGCTGGCCAAGAGTTGCAGGGTTGGTTTCTCCATTTCCATGGCTGCCTAAGACAAGTGGTGAAGAAGAAGATGATATGCAGCAATGCATTTCACCACTTTATTTAGCATGGAGTGGATTTCTCCACCTCATTTAATAGTATGAAGTGGAGGCAGCCCCCCTCTACACCTGTCCACTAAGGTCAGCTCACAATTTGATCCCTTTTAAATTTTTGCCTTGAGTGGTGGGGCCCGCTGGATTAAATTAATCCTAATCAGCCACCAATTATGAGTGGTGGGGCCCACTGGATTACATTAATCCAAATCAGCCACTAATTAATCCCTCACTTAAAGTTAATGGCACTTACATTAGCCAAATCTTACTTAATATCACATTTGGAATTAACATCCTTGCCTAATATTTCTTTAATAACTTGGAACTTAAAATAAAATCTCATTCCCCGGACTTACGTCTACTAGATCATGACGCGCACTACGTATATAAAAAAAATACGAGGCATAACAAAAACCTCTTTGAAGAGAAAAGTAACATGAATGTGTTGCGCCTCTGTAACCCATTTACCAAAAGAACAGAATCTCCCTTACACATTTACACTTTTAAAACATTTCGACACCTTTAATCTAGCAAATCAGCAAAATTTCAATCCAAGGTGCAAAATCAAGCAAGAAAATCAGTCAAGATAACTTCTTTCTCCCACATTTTATTCATGGTCCATAAAAATTACAAACTGTGGAATGATATGAAGTTGGAAAAACATTTTAGTATCTTCTCAGCAAATGGCTCAAAAGGTTAATATACCAACCCCAGAAAAAATGTTAAACCACTGCCGACCGAGTCAAACAAAAATATACTCATACTGAACAGTCAGAGACAGTTCCACTCAATGCACTCATCCAACTATAACTCACAAGCTAAACAATGGAGGTTGAAAATTTGTACTGAAGCAGGTCCCATAAAGGACACTTTTTACAACTTTTTACAAGCACTCATGTGAACATTTATCAGCACGTGAATTCTGGTCTACTGCATGTATTGTAAACATAAAGGACACTTTTTGCAAGTTTGTATTGGGCAGGAACTTGGAACTGCCCATTTCATTAATCAAGAAATAACTCAAGAGACTAGCTGTCACATTCACACTTTGATATCAAGAAAATATATCATGGATTTAAATAATGAAAAGAGTAGGAGGCTGATAGAAGGAACAAAAACAAAGGGAACAAGGCAAAAGAGATAAAGAAACCTGCAAATGGCAGCAACACAAAAAACACACCAAAAATAACAGCAAACACAAGTTCACAATACCAGCAGCACCAAAAACAAGGAAATAAGAACAAGCCAGTTGATGAAGAATGGCAACTGTTTTCTTAGGCATATAAAGTTAGTGTATTCTTAATTAATTGTTTGTCAACTTACTAACTTGACATACAGGATGAGGAAAATGAACTCTAAATGTTCGTTATAGTTCAATACATTGTTTAGATTATTAAAACTAGGTAATATTACAGAAAGTCGAGGTATAGACAAAGTGAAAACAGTTGCATTCTCATTTTTCACACGTTACCTTAGTAGGTTTACCAAAGAACAATTGGGCATTTCCCAACTGAATAGCTTGAGCAGCTTTAGCATTTGTATTGTATCTCACAACGCCAAAACCTTTGTAGTATTGGATACAGACAACTTCAATAACACCAGCCCAAAGAGCATGAACATGACGATGAAGGTCAACTAAAGTGATCTGGAAACACACATGCATGAGAACCTCAACCATAATTAAAATATCTGAAGACAATAATAATAAACTGCAAATAAACTCCTTCTTACTTCCACTATATATTATTCCTCTACGCATACAATCAAGGAAGTTAAATATCTTGCGTCCTAACAACTACTTGATACTCATGTAGATGCCTAATGTCCATGAGTGGGGCTATATTTCCATTTCTCGAATGTAGATAAGAAGCTTGTGAAGTATATCTCCACCAGTGGAACTTCTGATACAGCAGATACATTTAAACATTTCAGGTGTTTCATATTATTCATGAATCATACTGTCTTCCCAAAGGAGAGCATGTGCAGATATGATTGCAGAGAACATAGGAGTTTGTCGCTAGGTATTTGATAAAATTTTGGGGATCTAACCTAAAGGAGGGTGGAGACATATCCCCACAACAATTAGTTGACAATTTAAAAATAGAGTTATGAGGTGATACTGAACTTCACTTCAACATAAATAGTTGTATAATGGGGAATAATTTTCTCAGCATTTTCTTTGTCCTTGTCATGACCTTCATCTAGACAATAAGATAAACAGCATCAAAGTTCTTCATTATGTAGGTTATAAAGTAAGTCAACTACAAATTCCTATTGAGCACTACACATCAGTAGCAGGGTCTACATCACTTTGGCAAAAGAATGTACACATATAACACGATAACCCGCTGAATATTGATGTGCTTGAATCAATATGCAAGAATTCTACTTGACTGTAGAAGGTACTTGATATACTACAACTGAAAGTACCGTGTTGATTCAACAAGCAGAAAATAGAAGCAATTATAATATTCAAGAAAAAACAACCTGATGTTCCGCTTGTCAACTCAACAACACTTTTCGCATCTGAACTCTTCTTGTCATCAATTCCTCCAGCGCATTTTGTTGCCCAGTTTTAGCGGATTTGTCTGCTTCCTAACCCCTTCCCTGTTTGTTTTAAACAAAAAATATCTCAATTTAGATGAGATAGAAAACCATGCCTATCTTTCATCAAGCCGACTAATCTAGGAGATAAAACAACAAAGAAATGATGCAACAACGTGGCATGAAACCAAGTTCTAATTCATTTGAAAATGATTTCTAGGATAAAAATAAAACCTAGCGAGTGAGAGAATGTCTATCAATGAAGCTAGCGACACGAGAAAACAAGAAAATAATCTTAGTTTGTCCTATGCTATAGAATCCCAAATAGAACAAGAACACAAGAAGTAATGAATCAAGATTTTCCCCAATATATGACTGGTTTGAAAAGTGCTCTATAAAGAATCAAAATCTCAATATACAATTTTATATACAGTGTATGAAATCATGTTTAATCACTATATTGTAAAAATAGTCAATTTGTTCCTACCATTCAAGTCTTTTATTGCACTTTGCACCTCCTGCACAAAGCATTCCAAAAGAAAGGATAAAAAGGTTGACATGGTTCATAGAAAGTTGCTACTAATTTTTTCTTTTCCTATATTGTATGGAATGCACATGAGAAGAAGCTTAATAGAGGGTTTATCGAAGACATCTTAGTACCTGCTGATCATCCGACATAGCCTTATTATGTTCCTTTGAAACTTCTATATTCAATTTGAGATGCAACAAATCTTAGCTACTGGCACACAAACCATAAAGAAGAACAGTAAATAGTATACTTTGAGGATATACTTTTTCTAACTACTTGCACAATTTGCAGGTACATAAGACACAAACAAAATAATACAAAAATAGGTGCATAAGAAACGCAATACAGGTACAACACAATACAAACACAAAGATATATACTTATAGACTCATATGCTTCCAGTAGTAATGCCATCTTTATCATCTGCTCAAGATTCCTAGGGCTAACTTTGACGTTCAGATTTTTGAAACTTTCTTCCCCTAATTTTGAATGTCAACTGTAATAAACCCCAAAGTAATCAATTCCTTCTAAACCCGAAACAAATATTCAATCAATTGACAAGAAGGCTTTTTTTAGTGCTAGACTATAAGTAGAGAATAAGAAGGAAACTCCACTATACAAAATCTATACCTACACTTGCTGAAATCAGTATAGAGAAATCTTTCGCTAAGCTCTTAAGTTTTTCAGTTTCTGCTCTTCAGTTCTTCGATCCTCAATTCTTCGATCTTATTTCTTTAGCTTCAGCATTTTAGCCCTTCGAGAAAATCATGTTCTAGAGAAGAAAATCTTCAGCTCAGGTATGTCCTTCAACTCCTTCTCTTCGATCTTCACTTCTAGAGAAAAGCTTGTTTTACAGAAAAAAGACTATATCGTGTTCTAGGAAAGAAGACTGACAGAGAGAGAGAGAGAGAGAGAGAGAGAGAATTTTTAGCAATCTTTTATTAATAATTTGTTTGGCCAATAAATATGGGAGGGAGAGTTGAAAATATTGGATGGAATATAAAATTTTAGTGAAAATTTTAGGCCACACTTCTAATGTGTTGTTTTTATAATTATAAAAACTAGGACACTTTAAAAGTGTGGTCATATATGTAAATAGTTGTTGTCATATATGTCATATTATGACAACACTGATAAAGTGTAGCCAATACCATTAAAGAGTATGCTTTACAAGTGTTGCCAATATTATTGTTGCCAAAAAGTTAAAATTTTAGGCTATATTTTAAAATCCATCCCAAATATATTTTAGGAAACACTTTTTAAGTGAATGTCGCATGGAGGTAGAAGTCCCAGGGGTCGTGAACTTCTCTTCCCGTAAAAGAAGCAATGACGGTATCAGGGGAATAGGCATCGGTTAACTATGTGCAAGCAGTCGCAGTAATATAGAGGATGCAAGCGTTATCCAGAATGATTGGGCACAAAGCGTCTGTAGGTGGCTTTTTAAGTCCGCGATCAAATCCCAGGGCTCAATCCATGATAGGTGGTTGAAACTACCAAGCTGGAGTACGGCAGGGGCAAAGGGAATATCTGGTGGAGCAGTGAAATGCGTAGAGATCGAAAAGAACACCAACGACGAAAGCATTCTATTGGGCCGACACTAACACTCAGAGACAAAAGCTAAGTGAGCGGATGCTATTCGATATCCCACTAGGCCTAGCTGTAAACGATAGACAATAGGCGCTGTGTGTATCGACCCTTGCAGTGATGTAGGTAACGCATTAAGTATCCCGCCTTGGGAGTACGTTTTCGCAAGAATGAAACTAAAAGGAATTTATGGGGGCCCACACAAGCGGTGGAGCATGTGGTTTAATTCGATGCAAAGCGAAGAACCTTACTAGGGCTTCACATGCCGCGAATCCTCATAAAAGAGGGGGGCGCCTTCGAGAACACGGACACAGGTGGTGCATGGTTGTCGTTAGCTCGTGTACTAAGGTGTTGGGTTAAATCCAGTAATTAGCGCAACCATCATGTTTAGTTGCCATCATTGAGTTTTAAATGCTGAACAAACTGCCAATGATAAGCCGAAGGAAGGTCAGGATGACATCAAGTCATCGTGCCCCTTATGCCTGGGTGACACATGTGCTACAATGGCTCGGATAAAAGTTCATGATCCCGTGAGGGTGATCTAACCCCAGAAACATGTCCATAGTTTGGATTGCAGGCTGCAACACGCCTGCATGAAGTTGGAATCACTAGTAATTGCCGGTCATCCATACGACGGTGAATTTGTTCCCGGGCCATGTACACACCGCCTTTCACACTATTGGAACTGGAGTGAGCTCGTAACAAGGTTGTTGTAATGGAAGGTGCGGCTTGATCACCTCTTTTTAAGAGAGAGTTAATGCTTGTTGGATATTTTGGTTTGAGAACGCTTCACGCACCCCAAAAAAGAATGGAGCTACGTATGAGTTAAACTTGGAGATGGAAGTCTTCTTATATTTCTCAATGGTGAAGTAAGACCAAGTTTATGATCTTATTATCCTAGGCTGGAACATGTTTATAGAACCCCCTTTTTACATCCCTATGGCACCCCCCCCCCATGGGGTGACATAGAGGGGAAATAGAGGAAATAGAGGGATGGGGTTTCTCTCGCTTTTGGTATAGCAGCGCCCTACTGGAAAGCTCATACGAGGGGCTATTAGAACAGTGGTACAGCACCCTTGAGAATTGTGTCGTTGTGCCCGGGCTGTGAGGGCTCTCTACCACATGGATATTTCAATTTTCTGATCGGCGCCTGACCCTGAGATGTGAATCATCCAAGGCACATTAGCATTGCGTACCCCTCTTGTTCAAACCAGGGTTTGAAACCAAACTCCTTTTCAGGTCTATAGATGGGGGATTCGGGTGAGACCCAACGTAGATCAAACTTTCTATTCACTCGTGGCATCCGGGCGGTCTGGGATGGACCACCACATCCTTTCTCTTCTCAAGAATCCATACATCCCTCATCAGTGTATGGACAACTATTTCTCAAGAACAGGTTTAGGTTCGGCTTCATTGTGAAAAAAAATGGAGCACCTATAACGCATCTTCACAAACCAAGAACTACGAGATCACCCCTTTCATTCTGGGCAGACAGAGGGATTATACCATTCAAACTGTTGGTTTCTTGACTCAAAATCGAAATGGGAGCAAGTTTTGAAAAGGATCTTAGAGTGTCTAAGGTGGTTAGGCCATGAGGATCTTTTAACGCCTTATTTTTTCTTCTCATTGGAGTTATTTCACAAAGACTTACCAGGGTAAGTAAGAAGGGGGGAACAAGAACACTTGGAGAGGGTAGTACAACGGAGAGCTGTATGCTACGTTCAGGAAGGATGAACTGCTATAGAAAAGGAATCTATTGATTATTTCCCAATTGGTTTGACTGTAAATGCGATTATTTACTTTATGGTCGAGGTCTCTAGTTCAAGTCCAAGATGACCCAGCTGCACAAGGGAAAAAACAGAAGAAACATCTGACTACTTCATGCATCCTCCACTTGGCTCGAAGGGATATAGCTCAATTGGTAAAGCTCTAATCTTGCAATTGGGTCATCGAGATTACGGGCTAGATGTCTAATTCCCCAGGCATTAATGATTGTATCTTGTACCAGAATCGATGGCTCACTTTTTCTGAGTAATAGGTATAAGGACCAAAATGTGTAACTTAAAGATTTTATTGAGACAAAGATGGGTTGTCATGAACGTAGAGGAGGTATGATGTCCAGTTGGTTAGATCTAGCATGGATCGTACATGGACGGTAGTTGGAGTCGGCGACTCTCCCAGGGTTCTCTCCTTTGAGATCTCTGGGGAAGAGGATCAAGTTGACCCTTGCGAAAAACTTAATGCACTATTTCCCTTCAACCCTTTGAGCGAAATGCGGCAACATGAAAGGAAGGAAACTTTATTGACCGACCCCATCATCTCCACCCCGTAGGAACTACCAGATCACCCCAAGAACGCCTTTGGCATCCATGGGTCACCAACCGACCATAGAACCCTATTTAATAAATGGAACACATTAGTTTTCCGCTCTCAGGTTGGGTAGTTAGGGTCGGAGAAGGGCAATGACTCATTTTTAAAACCAACGCTCTTAAGACCAAAGAGTTCGGCAAAAGGGTAGAATGCCCTCCCTTCCTGGTTCTTCTCCTGTAGTTGGATCCTCTGGAACCACACGAATCCTTAGTTAGAATGGGATTCCAACACAACACCTTTTGAGTGAGATTTGAGAAGAGTTGCTCTTTAGAGAGCACAGTATGACTAAAGTTGTAAGTTGTATTCGGGGGACTTATTGTCTATCGTTGGCCTCTATGGTTGAAGCCGTTGGGGTATCTGAGAGGCGATGGTTTACCCTGCGGCGGATGTCAGCGGTTCGAGTTCGCTTATCTCGAACTCGTGAACTTACCCGATACAAAGCTTTATGATAACATCCAATTTTTCCTATTTGGCAGTTTGATTTATGATTGTTGACAAGATCCATCCATTTAATAGCACCTTAGGATGGCATAGCATTAAAAGTGAAGGGCGAGGTTGAAACGAGGAAGGGCTTACGGTGGATACATAGGCACCGAAAGACAACGAAGGGCGTAGTAATCAATGAAATGCTTTGGGGAGTCGAAAATAAGCATAGATTCAGAGATTCCCAAATAGGGCAACCTTTCAAATTGCTGCAAAATCCATCGGCAGAAAAGAGACAACCAGGCAAACTGAAACATCTCAGTAGCCAAAGGAAAAGAAATCAAAAGTGATTCCCATAGTAGAGGTGAGTGAAATGGAGTAGAATAAACCGTAAAATGGGGTTGTGGGAGAGCAATACAAGCGTAGTGCTTCTAGGCGAAGCAGCCTGAATGATGCACCCTAGATGGCGAAAGTCCAGTAGCCAAAAGCCTCACTAACTTACACTCTTACCTAAGCAGCATGGGGCATGTGGAATCTAGTGTGAATCAGCAAGGACCACCTTGCAAGGCTAAATACTCCTTGGTGACCGATAGCGAAGTAGTACCGTGAGAGTAGGGTTAAAAGAACCCCAATGGAGGAGTGAAACAGAATATAAAATTGTAAGCTCCCACGAAGCGGGAGGAGCTAGGTGTGACGTCCCGCCACAATTACAGCCTGATTTCGCGTCCAGATAGGGGCAGACCGTTCTAGAGTTGTGCGGAGAACTCTAGAACCTTTTGGAAGATTCAAGAAGGCTAGGGAAGGTCCCAAAGTAGTGTAGAATTCTCTAGAAAGGGGACCAAAGTGTAAATATTTTAGGGACTTGTAAAGTAAATATTAACTGCACTTTAGTCCCTAGGAAGTAGTATAAATAGATTTGCCCCTCATTTGCAAAGACACCAAGCAAGTTGTAAAGCAATCTTCCAAATCAATATAAAAAGCCTTCTTCAAGCTCTCTTTCTTGTTCTTTCTAAGTCTTCAAAGCATTCTCTTATCGTTCCAAGTCTTAAAGGCTTCCTTGAACTTACAAGATCTTGGAAGATTAGTGAGTAAGTCTTCGAGGGTCACACGGTGTCTTAGCAAATACTCTAAGTCCGTCACAACATGGTATCAGAGTGAGGTTTGATACTAAGGGAATGGCTACCGAAGGAGACGTAAACGACGCTAGTTCCACCAACGTCCGTATGTGAAGGAGTTCACAACTCTAATGTTTCAAATTCTCAACCTCATAGACGAGGACATGTTGTTCCACTGAATGAAAGGACTGCAGCATTTGGCCAAGATGGAGTTGGAGCGGGGACAGGTTACGACCATAGACGAAGCCATCACACAAGCTGAGTCCTTGACGGACTTTAAGCATGTATGGCATGACAAGGCTAAGAATAAGGATACAAGAAGTAGTCATGCCAAAGGTGTGGGAGATCGTGGCCGAAGCAAGGAGAAGAAGGCTCACCCCAAGAATCACAACCCCCACAAGCCGGACGACAAGCGGTTCGTGCGCCAGAATTACTCGGAGAATCGGACCCAAACTAACAAAGTAGATGGATATTACATATGCGGTGGTCCGCATTGTTATGCTAGGTCCCCCAAGATGAAGAACCTTTGTGTCATACTACGTTATCGGAAGGAGAAGGACGCACAAGAGCAAGGATAGGACGCGGACATGACGCAGTTAGGCATGGTTGGATTGTGTGGTGCGATTGCCAAGCACACCGAGAAGCCAGGAGACTTCAACACGCAGTATATAGACATCTCCATCAATGGATGAGCAGATCGTGCCATGGTAGACTCCGGGTCCGAAGCAAACATAATGACCAAGACGGAAGAAGAGAGGTAAGGGCTGAACACAATGCCAAGCAACACCCGCCTCAAGATTGTCAATGCCCCACCGACTCCCGTGTGCGGGGTATCCCAAGGAGTAAGCATCACTTTGCAGAAGTGGAAAGGAAAGAAAAACTTTACCGTCACTCCTCTAAATATATTTGATATCATCCTTAGGCAAGAGTTCATCCAACGCTGCCACACGATGATCGACCCCTACCTCCAACAACTCATGGTCATGGAGCGGGAAGGGTCATGCATGGTACCTCTAGTAAAAGTGCCGAAGAAGGAAGGACACGCCACTTATCGGCCATGCAGATTGTGAAGGGCCTAAAGAAAGAAGAACCGACGTTCCTAGCCACTATTGCCAATTCGGGAGAAGACAATGGTACTATGGAGTCCTTGCCACGGATCATAGAGAAAGTTCTTGAAGAAAACAAGGACATGATGCCGGACGAGCTTCCAAAGACTCTACCTCCAAGGCGTGAGGTAGATCAAAAGATAGAATTGGAGGTTGGAGCCAATCCACGCACACATGAACCTTACAGTATGGATCCACCCGAGTTAGAGGAGCTAAGGAAGTAGTTGAAGGAGCTCCTCGAGTACGGTCACATTCGTGCATCCAGTGCTATTCCAGAAAAAGAAAGATAGGTTGTTGCACTTATGCATCAATTATCGAGCGCTCAATAAGGTCATAATTAAGAACAAATATCCTATCCCGTTAATTGCAGATTTGTAGACTTGGGCAGGCCAAGTACTTCACCAAGATGAATCTCTGGAAATGCTACTACAAAGTGCGCATCGCGGAGGGAGATGAGTCAAAAACAGCTTGCGTGACTAGATACGGAGCATACGAGTGGTTGGTGATTCCTTTCGGATTAACCAATGCACCCGCCACATTTTACACGCTGGTGAAAAATATCTTTCATCCCTAGTTTGACCAGTTCTTCATGTTGTACTTGGATGACATAGTCATCTATAGCAACACCTTAGAGGAAAACATGGAGCACATGAGAAAAGTCTTCCAAATCTTACGAGAGAACCAACTCTATGTCAAATGGGAGAAATGCAAGTTCGCCCAGCACGAGGTGCACTTCTTAGGCTATGTTATCAGCCAAGGAGAACTACGGATGGACAAGGCAAAGATTCGGGCAATCCAGGAGTGGGAGGCGCCCACGAAGGTGATCGAGCTATGATCCTTCCTTGGACTTGCGAACTACTATCCCAAGTGAATCAGTGGCTAGTTCGCTAAAGCTTCTCCAGTGATTGAGTTGTTAAAGAAGAATAAGTCGTGGGTTTGGAGTGAGGAGTGCCAAAGAGCGTTCGAAGGTCTCAAGACCGCAGTAATAGAAGAGTAGGTCTTGACGCTGCCCGACTTCTCTAAGACCTTCGAAATACATACGGATGCCTCAGACATTGCCATTGGGGAGTCTTAATGAAAGATAGGCACCCAATAGCATTCGAGATCCGCAAACTAAATGAGGCCAAATGCCGGTACACGGTCCAAGAGAAGGAAATGACAGCCATCGTGCATTGCCTACAAACGTGGAGACACTACCTACTAGGCTCCAAATTCATGGTCAAGAATGTCAACCTGGACACTAGCTACTTCCAGTCACAAAATAAGATCACCCTAAAGCAACCTAGATGGTAAGACTTTCTGGCCGAGTTTGACTACGTTTTGGAATACAAGCCAAGAAGAGGCAATGTCATGGCCGACGCACTAAGCAAGAAGGCCGAGCTTGCTACCGTCACTAGAGCTCACTATGACAATAAGGATGTAATCAAGGATGGTATGCAAAATGATCTAGAGGCCAAAAAGCTAATGGAACTGGCGTCCCAAGGCAAAACAAGACGCTTTTGGGTAGAAGATGGACTTTTGCTCATTACCGATCGAAGGGTCTATTTACCCAAGTTTGGGTCTATCTGGTGGCGTATAATTAAGAAAAGCCACGATATACCGTGGGCAGGGAATCCAGGGAAGCGACATACGAGGACACTGATCGAGGCTATTTACTTCTTGGCAACGCATGCGGGATGAAATCTAGTGCTATGTGCAGACTTGTCTTGTGTGCTAACCAGACAAGGTGGAACAAAGGCAACAGAGAGGGTTACTAGAGCCACTACCCATAGTAGAACGCCCATGGGAGAGCATGACTATGGACTTTATCACTTCCTTGCCAAAGTCCAAAGGTTTTGGTATGATCATGGTCGTGGTGGATAGGTTTTCAAAGTATGCTACCTTCATACCCACCACAGCCGGTTGCACCACGAAGTAGGCTGCTCGATTATTCTTTAAGAACGTGGTGAAATACCGGGGGCTGCCGAGACATATCATTAGCGATCGAGACCCCCGGTTTACTAGGAACTTTTGGAGAGAGTTGTTCAAAACACTTGGCATGGATCGTCACTTCTTCACAAGTTTCCACCCGCAGACCGATGGACAGACCGAACACGTCAACGCCCTATTATAGTGCTATCTCTATGTTAGTGCGCATCAGAAGGATTGGGACAGACTCCTATGCGTGGTGCAGTTTTCATATAATTTGCAGAGGAGTGAGTCCACTGGGCGCACACCATTTGAGTTGGTGACAACTGACAGGTCAACAACCCCAAACTCCGCATTCATTACTGGCTGCTTTTGAGGGAAAGAGTTTGGGTGCCTACCATCTTGCCAAAGGATCGGAGGAGCATCTTGACACTGCCAATTCCTACTTGGACATGGCAGCCAAAAGGATGAAAAGTTCATCGACCGCAAGCGTCGTCCCACGGACTATAAAGAAGGCGACATTGACTTGGTGAAATTCAATCCAAGACAGTTCAAGGCACTAAGTAGCGTCCATCAAAACTTAGTGCGCAAATATGAGGGTCTGTTCAAGATCGTTTCCATGGTGGGAAAGATCTCGTACAAGTTGTAGTTACCTCCACACTTCAAGATCCATCCGGTGTTCCATGCGAGCGTCCTCAAGCCGTACCATGAGGACAAGGAGGATCCTAGACAAAACCGATCACAATAGGCACCCATTACTGTCACCGCCTTGTACAACCGGGAGATTGAAGGTATTATAAATTATCAATCCAAACGCAAGCGAGGTCAACAAGTCAGCGTCATGTTCCTGGTGCATTGGGAGGGACAAACTCCAGATGAGCCCACATGGGAGAAATATGAAGCCTTGTGGCAACTCAAAGACAAAGTCCAGGAGTTTCTACAGCAATGCGCCACGGTCGTTGCATCATCAAGTGGGGGAGCGTGTGACGTCCGCCACAATTCCAACCTAATTCCGCGTATGGATAGGCCAGACCATTCTACAGTTGTGAGGATAACTCTAGAATCTTTTGGAAGAATTCAAGAAGGATAGGGAAGGTCCCAAAGTAGTGTAGAATTCTCTAGAAAGGGGACCAAAGTGTAAATATTTTAGGGACTTGTAAAGTAAATATTAACTGCTTTTTAGTCCATAGGAAGTAGTATAAGTAGAGGTGCCCCTCATTTGCAAAGGAACGAAGCAAGTTGTAAAGAAGTCTTCCAAAGCAATACAAAAAGCCTTCTTCAAGCTCTCTTTCTTGTTCTCTCTAAGTCTTTCAAAGCATTTTCTTAGCGTTCCAAGTCTTAAAGGCTTCCTTGAACTTATAAGATCTTGAAAGATTAGTGAGTAAGTCGTCGAGGGCCGCACGAAGTCTTAGAGAATACTCTAAGTCCGTGACACAAGGCTCTGACCGCGTGCCTGTTGAAGAATGAGTAGGTGACTCATAGGCAATGGATTGGTTAAGGGAACCCACAGGAGACGTAGCAAAAGCGAGTCTTTATAGGGCAATAGTCACTACTTATGGAATTGAACCTGGGTGATCTATCCATGACCAGGATGATGCTGGGGTGAAACTAAGTGGAGGTTCAAACCGACTGATGTTTAAGAATCAGCAGATAAATTGTGGTTAAGCGTGAAAATTCCACTCGAACCTAGAGCTAGCTAGTTCTCCCTGAAATGCATTGAGGCACAATAGTTGACTGGACATCTAGGGGTAAAGCATTATTGTGGGGCGGGCCTCAAGAGCGGTACCAAATCAAGGTAAACTCTGAATACTAGATATGACAACAAAACAACAGTGGTCAAGGTCGTCTAATGAGAAGATGCGGGATAATATTCATCATCAAGATGTTATGCTTAATTTTGTGTTCGAGAATATAAAGTTTGTTAAAAGTCAATTATAAAGTTAGCTACTGTTAAATGTAGACTTGCTTATATTGAAGAGATCACTATAATATATTCATGGAATTAATTGATGTGGCTAGTGATTTTGTATGGTCGTAGCAGAATTGGTAGTTAAGAATTTCATCCGTTGTTTTAATCTAAATATTTCATTAATATTATTTATGATATATTATAGATATAACATATCTTGGGGTTCTTACCATTTTTGTATGGTCGTAGCAGAATTGATAGTTAAGAAATTCATCCGTTGTTTTAATCTAAATATTTCTTTAATATTATTTATGATATATTCTAGATATAACATATCTTGGGTTCTTACCAATTTCGTACGGTCGTAGCAGAATTGGTAGTTTAGAAATTCATCCGTTGTTTTAATCTAAATATTTCTTTAATATTATTTATGATATATTCTAGATATAACATATCTTAGGTTCTTTGGTACATATAAAAATTTTCCTCCATTAATTGTTCTAATAATTTTATATTTTCAATAGATTCTATCCGATATTGTGAATATTCATACTTCATTTTAATCTGAATTTATTTCTAAATCATAGCATTCTATGTTTTCATAGTCTAAATCTCATAGGTTTATTTCATACCATTGTTGATTTAATATATCATCTGGTTCTTTATCATTAAATATTTTTTCCCGTATTATTCTTCTTAATTCAATTATTTCTATACCTTGAAGTACATTTAAGATTAAAGTTTCATAGCTTTTTATCATTTCGTCATGTATGCATGTGGTCATGTTTGTTGTTATGCGAGTTTTTTCAATTATTCCTTCATATCATATTTATAGTCGATTAAATTTATATTAGATTATTATGAACTAGATTATCTGTTTATCATGTTTTCCTGTCACTACTAGCATCGTACTTTAGCGGGTACTTCCATCTTATTAGCGCCTCAACTTTGTTTACTCCCCAAAACGACTTTCCTGGACTACCTGTTTCAACATTAGGATGGATAGTATAGAAGTTTTCTCCCTGTTTCCAGTGTGCTAATAAACTAGAAATCATGATTCAAATAATTCTAATACATGATAACTAACATAAAATTATTCAATCATATATATGATATTCAGGAATATATGAAATTAGTTCCGCATATTTTTTGAAAAATATATCTTTGTTTCTTGCGTATTCATGCTATCTGATATATATGATAAGATTTCAGATTGTTGCTCCATTTATCTAAATACTAATTTTTTAGTTGTGAGAGTATTTTTAAAAGAAAGTTTTATATTTCAGGCATTGTCCATCCTCTATGTTACATATTCCTTCCTTTATATGGAAATGAATTAGTGCATTTGTCTGCACTTACTATACTCTACACTTACTTTACAACTATCCCTACCGTACTACTTTTACACTTGTCTTTTTAATAATACACCCTACCTACCATACTTTACACTTGTCAACATATCTTTAATAATGCAGATGCATATGTTGACTAAGTTATGTGACTACTAATCTTTATTTCAAGACTTTTACATATCAACTTTTGTCTTTATGTGGCCAAGCACGTTTTTGTGTTTCCTTTTATCTTCATCTTTATCTTCTTGTCATATTTTGTCTTTATCTTTTATCTTCATCTTTATCTTCTTGTCATCTTCCTTCTTTATCTCTTATTCCAACTGGACGCCCGGGATTATATTATCTTCTCAGTTGCATTTTGAACATATGTGATAAGGGTATTTGTGACCAATTAGCTTGCAATACCTTCTTAATAATTTGTCTGAAATAAATCCAACTTTAAGTGCTTGTGTTGTAGGTCGTTCTTCTGGCTTAAGTAATGATAAAATCCATCTCTGGGCTTCATTTATATTTGCTTTCCTTAGCTCCCTTGAATTAGAATAAATCATTAACTGATCTCTTGCGTAGTAGCTCCATATAGCATTTCCATTTAAATAATTATTTGCTAGTTCTAGTATAATGGTTGATATACCAATTATTCTCTTATTGGCATAGAAGCTTGGTATCTCGCTTTTTTGTACCTCTGGTTGTTGTTCAATATCTTCCGGTATTATCATATCTTTTGTTAATCCTATCTTTACTACTTGTATCAGAGGTTTTATCTCCTCGTATAATATCTCTGCTGTTGCCGTATAAAATTTTACATAGAATAAATTTCCCTTAGTAACTCTTTTATAAGTAATAAATGCTATATGTATCTCTGGCATTCCATTTAGTTCCTCTCCATCATATGTATATACTGTATTTAGTAATCCATAATTGTAACATGTGCTAACTAAGTTGGCGTTTGTTTTCGGTTCTGCAATCAGTTTATTATAACCTTGTAATTTTTGGGTTAAATAATCCTGGTTGGGTTCTTGGGTTGTAGTAGACTTGGGTTTAAGGTTTAATAACGTTTGGATTTTGTATATATTTTCTATATAGATTTGCGTAATATGGTTATATGATCTTTTGACATGGTGTAGGCTATCTGCGTATATAGAAGTTTGTGGTTTTGTAGTTAATATGTTTTTTGGTGTTAGCCTCGAGGTAAATGGTTTTTCTAATAATTGGTTTAAGTTTGAATTCTTATGTTTTTCACTAACTCGTTGGCTTGTATCTGCAGTTGTATTTAACAATTGTTATGGGTTTTTAGGTGTTTCCGAACGTCACCGTTTAGCTTTGGATTCTTTTTGTCTTCCGATTGACATAGTTCTGCATTTTTATAGTCATGCTGCTGACTTATGCTAGCTTTGGACTTCAGATTATCTTCATTAGTCTTTATCTTTTGTATCTCGTTGTCCATACTATCCACTTTTGTACAAAGTGTAGTAATAGCTTCAAGTATCTTTTCTATTGTATCTTCTCCCTTAGTCTCAGTCTGAGTAGCTTTGTCGTGATAAGTAATCTGTAATAACATTCTTATCAGTTTTTATTACTTCAATTGTAAATGTGAAATTTAATATGTTTGATACCAATCTCCTTATTTCTTTTGTTGTTACCGAATCTTGTATTTTTCTTGTTAGCCACCATTTTACTTGTGTATTATCTGTTCTTATAATGAATTTGTTATATACAATATATGGTTAATGATAATAAACACTTATATACTAGATGTTATTCTTTTCTATTTATTTCCCATTTTATTTCTGTGTCTATTTAATATTCCTCCATAACTTTTTTCACTCGCATCTGATTCTATTATATAAGTAAATTTTTTATTTTCATCTGGAAAGTATAGTTAAGGTAAGTTTTTACATAATAATTTTACCTTTTGTATGTGTATATGGTCTTGTTTATTAAATTGATGTTCCATATCTTTCTTTAATTTTTGTTGTAATGGTTTTAAATTTTCTGCTAATTTTGGTATGTATTCTCTTACTTGATTTACTAGGCCTAAGAATGATTGTAGTTTCCTTTTTGTGTCTAGTTGTTCATTTGAGTTAATTATGTGTGTTTGCATTTTTATTCCGATTTTTATCTATTTGTATTCCTAAGAATTCTATTTTGTTTTTCATTATATCTGCTTTTTTTTATTTAGACTTATACCCGAATATTCTATTATATGTATAAATTTTTCTAATAAACTTACATTTTGTTTTTCATTATATCTGCTTTTTTTTATTTAGACTTATACCCGAATATTCTATTATATGTATAAATTTTTCTAATAAACTTACATGTTCATTTTGTGTTTTAGAATATAATAGTATATCATCAATGTATACTATACAATTTTCTATTTGTTTAAAGTAATCGTCCATAAAGTGTTGATATCTACCTGGTGCGTTTTATATCCAAATGGTAATACATTCCATTCACAAAATCCTTGTGGTACAGTGAATGTTGTTAGTTTTTTAGACTCTTCTTCTAGTTTTAAGTGATAAAGTCTTGATTTACAATTAAATTTGATAAAATAATTATATCCTTGTATTTTTCTTATCTTTAATATTTTATTTGGTGTCGGATAATTATATGTTTAGTTTTTGCATTTAAATTTCTATAATCAATAACCATTCTGCTTTTCCTCTTTTTTGTTCACTATGTTTATTTACTATAAATGTCGGGCTTGTGTGCTTACTATTGCTTTCTTGTATATATTCTTTTTCTAATAATTTATTTATATGTATCTTAAATTCGGTTAAATCATTAAAATTATATACTAACGGTTTTTGGGTTATTATACTATTATTATTAATTAGCTCAATTTTCACTTTTGTTTTATGTTTTTCCCATCCTTGTAAAGTATCTTCACTATATAATAATTCTAACTTATCTTGGATTATTTTTACTTTATTTATAGAGAGTATAATTAATTCTATCATAGGATCTTTTTCTTTCATATTTTCTAACTTTTGCGTAATTTTCTCACTTCCTTTTATCCATTCTGTTGTTTTTCGATTTTTGTTATTTACTCTTTTTACTCCTATTTTTCGTTTACATGGTGTTGTGAACCACCAGTGTGTTTTTGTTATAATATGTGGGTATAATTTTTCTAAAAAAAACATTCCTAATAGCATATCTTTTGTAGTCAATTCAAAATTATATATTTCTTCTATAGTTAATATCTTATCCCATATTTGTACTTTTATATTTTTTGCTTTATATGTGATCATGCTTCCTTCATTATTAAATCATGTCACTACTATTGATTTTTTTAATTTTTCCCATTTATCTTCTGGTAAACAACTGTATCTACCTATATTGGCTTCTGCTCCCGTATCTATCATCGGTGTATAATATCTGTTGTAATATCCCTCTATTATTATCTTTGCAAGTATATGTATTTTCATATTTTTATCCTACCAAAGTTCTTTTTATTATTACTATTTTATTTTTATAATTTATTGTCAATTGTTTGTCTTCTAGATTATATGGTTTTACTTGTTCTAGCCATTTTATTCCTAAAATAATATTTTCATCTCCTTGATATATTTTAAATTTTATTACTATTGGTACTCCTCCAATGATTATTTCCTTTTCTGTAGTTTCTTCGGTATACGTCAATGCTTTTGGTAGTTCGGGATATGATTTCTCAGTAGTTATTATTTCATCTTCCGTTAGTAACTCTCTTGTAATATAGTTTTCTTCTCGTCCTGTATCATTAATATTAAATATTTTCGTTGTCCCATTATTCCCATTTTGTAATAATGATGTGGTTTTATTTCATCTTCCATTAATTTTTATGGAGTTTTATCTATTTTTCTTGAGGTACTCATTTTTGATGATATTTGTGTTATTTCACATTTTTTTTATGTACTTAATCTTTCTTTTACTATTTCTGAGTCTTCTTTTATATCAATTTCATTATAACTATAATCATTTTTATCTATGACTGTAACTATCCTATCAAAAGGATCTTCTATTTTTATTTTATTTATTTTATTTTTTGCTGTTATTTTATGTTTTGTTGTTAAAACATATAAGTTTTTACATCTAGCTGTAAATATTTTATTTCTCGGGGCTAGTTCTATTCCCGACATTAATATAATACTAGTGATTTATCTATGTTCTTGTCATTTATTGCTATTGAGTAGTTAGCACTTATTATAAATTTAAATTTTTGGTATATGAGGTTACCTTTTACTGCACTTATTATACTTTTTTCTATGGGTTGTATGATTCTATCATCTGCTAAGTATATATCTATGGGTGTATCTATTCATTCTCTAAAACATGCTTTTATTAGTATTTATGTTCCTCCTAAATGTACATACTTAATTGATTTTTAGCCTTAATGTCTTGTATTTCTTTATTTATTATTCATTTGTTTATTATTGGTATTTTGGCCTTTCCTTTAGTGTATTTGCAATCTATGATATGTTCTCTTTGACTTACTACATAATATTCTTCTTTTTGTCGTTTAAACCAGTTTCTTATTTTTGGTACTTCGAATATTTTTGCAATGTTTAGATTTAATTCTTTTCCTTTTATTTGTTCAAATATATTATTGTCAAATATTATTTTTTGTTCTTAGGATTCTTCATCTTGATGTTCTTCTTTATTTGTTATTTGTATATCTGTTTCAGTCATTTGTTGTATTATCTGATTCCATCTCTATATCCTTATCCATTTCATTTTCTGATATTTCATATATGCTATCTTCACTTTCTAATTCATAATCTATGTACTCTATCTGCGTATATTTTTCATCATTTATTATTTTTTCTGATATTTGTTTTTTCTTTAGATTTTTAGGTAATTTACAGTCTCTGGCTATATGTCCTAATTTTCCATAATCATAACAAGTACATTCTGTTAGTTTTCTTTTTGGTCTATATGGTCTTTTTGTTTCGTAGTTTTTTACATAGTATCTTCTTCTCGATTTTTAATATTTGTATTTTGATCTGTAATTTTTATTATTTCTATTTTTATAATACCTATCCATACAACCAAATTGAGGTGTTGTTTTATTTTTGCAACATGCCAAAATTTTTACTAATATTTTTTCAATTTATATTTCGTCTTTATGTTTTTCACATAGTTCCATAAACCATCGTTGCAAGAATTTTATTCTAGCTCCTAAGGTATTTGTTAACTTTGCTTCGTCCCAACTTTTTATGACTTTTAAATTAAAAGGTTCTGGTAATTTTGTAAAATATAATTTTCTTATTTCTTTACTTTCTTTTGTGCTATATGTTCCTTTATAATAGTATTCCCTAAATGCACATGTATAATCATCTATGTAACACATATTACATATTGCTAATTTTATCATTAGATTCTGATTTATGATTTTTTTTTCTTTATTTTATTCTTCTACCTCTGTAGTCATACTGCTGAATTCATTTCTTATAGCTACTTCATATTTATATAATATATCCATAGTTGTAGTAGCTAATTCGCCTCTAGATTTTTGATTACTTCTTAAAATTTTAAACTTTCATTTGATAAATTTTGTAACCATAATTTTATTGTTCCTATAAGTGTTCTTTCTATATATCCTGGTGTCTCTGTTATTACTATTTTGTTATCTATTAATTGTTTTGATATATATCCTATCCATAATTGGATTGTTTTATTTATATCTTCTACACAGTCTAAATCTAGAAACTTGTGTTGAAGTTATTGGTTTAGGTGTCCATTTTCTATTCAATCTTTTATCCAATATAGTTTTTTCTCTATCATAGTGTCCATAGTTTTAATTATAATATTTCGGATCTGAATTTTTTGGGTTTTTTTACTCCTGATGTGCTAGGTTTTTCATTCATGTCTACACTTCCTGTATTTATTTCTAAATTCCTTGCATTATCTATATTTGCTAAAATTTCCATATTTATTTCGCTTGTTTCTGAATGTTTTTCGAGATCATCATTGCTTATATCATCAATTCTTCTTTCGGGTAGATTGTCTTGGCTATTTTCTTCTTTTTCTTCTAATTCTTCTTCTGATTGCAATTTCTCTTTGAATTTAATTATCTCATTTGTTAATTTTGTTTTTTGTTCTTTTTCTCTTTGTTTAATTTCATACATTTCTTTTAATATTGCTATCTCTTTTTCTAGCTCTATTATTTTAGTATTTTTTACTTCTTCTAATTGTTGTACTTCCCTTATTGCTTGTTGTTTTATTTTTTGATTTCCGTTTTTCTATCTATTTCTTCATTTTCTTTTGTTATTCTTATCATAGCAGTTAAACTATCTTCTAGTTTTACCGTTTCTTTTTCTAACATTAAATTTAGATTGTCACCTATTTTCTTATATCTTCTTCCTAGATTAGAAAATATTATTTTTATTTTAAATCCATCATAGGTTTTATATGTTTTTTTATCTATCGCGTATTCTTCCTTATTCATTTATAGATTGTATTGAAGTTTATATTCTAAACTTTCTATTTGTAGATAAAAAATAGTTTTTCTCTGTGCTATTATAGATTTTTTTACAAATTCTTGCGAATATGTTATTATTAAGTCTATTTTGCCTATGTCCTAATTCTTGTCTTTTCACTATAATTATTTCAGTATGTCTTTCTTTGTATTCACTATTCTCGTTATTCATTGTATCTTTAAATATTGAATATATTTATATTCTATTTTAGATATATTATCTATTAATTGATCTAATTTTATGTTATCAATTTTTGAGGTATTGAGTTGTTTATATTTTGGATATAGCTTATTTAATTTTCTTCTTATTTTTCTCAACTTTTTACTAGTATGTTTCTTACTATGTTTTGTACCCAAGATATATTATGTCTAGAATATATCATAAATAATATTAAATAAATATTTAGATTAAAACAACGGATGAATTTCTTAACTATCAATTCTGCTACGACCATATAAAACATAGTATGCGAGCTGGGTTCAGAAGGTCGTGAGACACCTCTATCCATATCCTTTGTGGTTGTTAGAGCTTTGAGAGGACCTTTTCCTAGTACAAGAGGACCGATAATGACGCACCTCTTATGTACCATTTATCGTTCTCACGGTATATGATAGGTAGCCAAGTGTGGAGCGAATAACTGATGAAAACATCTATGTAGTAAGCTGTCACGACCCAAAACCGAACCGCGACTGGCACCCACACTTACCCTCCTATGTGAGCGAACCAACCAATCTAAACCTTCACATTTTAACCATAATGAACAAAATACGATGCGGAAGACTTAAACTCATTAATAAAAAGACAATTCAATAACTTCTAAAAATTCAACATCTATTATTCCCCAAAATCTGGAAGTCATCACCACAAGAACATCTATGATCAAATTACTAAACTAAGAGTATTCTAAGAAGCTAAAATAA
>NC_028646.1:14057693-14101703 GCF_001406875.1 Solanum pennellii | reverse complement strand
CTTTTGGAACGAGACACCCTCGACGGCCCGTCATGTCCATGACGGTCCGTCGTGGGTTCCGTCGACTCATACAGTTTTTCCAGAAATAAAATCTGCTGCTCAAAACGACTAAACAGGTCGTTACATAAGCCCAACCCGAAATTAGTTCTCTCCTATTCCGACTTCCCCAAAGCTTCCGGTAGCACAACCGAGACAATGGCGGGTTCTCTTCCCCAGTGGGCTTGGAGTGATAGAAATTTTTTGAGAATTCAAGAGAAGGTCACGGCGAGACAAGTTGTTTATCATTACGATATGTGTCAAGTGGAAGTGCAATGATGTATGCAACTGAGGCATTCTAAGAGAGCGGTACACTTGAACCTTTTTCCTACATAACCTAATAAATTCGATCAAACAGTCGCCATCTATTTTAATTGATCAAATCTTTGACAAAATGGAAAAACCATTATTCAACTCTTTGACAACATGAAAAACCAAAAGTGTTTTTCTCCCTCTCTATCTATCCAAGGGATGGAAGAGCAGAGGCCTTTGGTGTCCCCTCCTGTCAAGTATTGGGGCGTCACAATCACTAGCCAATATGCTTTTCTCTCATGCCTTTTTTCGTTCATGGTTTGATATTCTGATGTCCTGGGCGTAGAGGAACCATATCAATCCATCCCAAACTTGTTGGGTATACTCTATTGCGTTGACGATACTGTAAGAGAGGTCCTGCGGAAAAATAGCTTGACGACAGGCTGATAAAAAACTTAACACCTCTCATTCTTATTACTTTTTCAATATGAAAATGAAAAAAAATAAAAAAGAAAAAGGTCGTTTTATTCAAAACCCAAATTGTGAAATCCTTTCTCTCCCAGTTCGCACCTCGGAACTAGCCCTTCTTATTGACTTAAAGAGATAAATGCACTTTCACATCTTCTTAACCCGAAAGGGCTGGGGAGAGGAAAGGTTCCTTTTTTTAGGGTACTCCCAAAAATAGATCCAGTGGAGATGGGGTGGGGCCTCTAGCTCAGAGGATTAGAGCACGTGGCTACGAACCACGGTGTTGGGGGTTTAAGTGTCACGACCCAAAACGAGCCGCGAGTGGCACCCACACTTATCTTACTAGGTGAGCGAACCAACAATCTAAACCCCAACGTTTACCAGTATATAAATTTTGAATAGTAAATAAAATGCGGAAGATCCAAAACTCATTAACGAAATCAATTAAATATACTCGAACTCAAAGAAATTACACAAGTATGGGACGACGGAATCCATCACGGGCCGTCGTGACCATGACGGTCCGTCGACCCAGTCAGTTTTTATCAAAATAATTTTACTGCTCGAACCTACTAAACAGGTTGTTACATTAAGTCCCTCCTCGCCCACCGGCCCAAATGGAAAGTTCCTTTCCCTCTGGGAGTAGGAAAATCATGATAGGGATAGCTAACCAAAAGCTATGGAACTTGGTTTTGGGTGTTTTGTCGAAATGGAAAGGATTTTTATATTATTATTTATAATGAATGGGGGAATCATTACACATAGTATGCCCGATCGACGTATTTTTTTTTTGTTTTACGCCCTGTAACTCTTACTCAGCTAGGCTTGGGCAGAATAGCAGAGCAAGTATTAGTAGCATAAAAAAAGGCCTTCCTCATCATTAATATATTTGCTCACAACAACTTTGACCTCTAAGAAGAATCGATGACTTCATCAAAGATGCAGAGCTAGCACATCTGTGACTTTTTAATTGGCTAGTTTTAAATAGCCCAGGGCTGTGGAACAAAGGATTATCTCAGACCTAAACCAAGGTATTGATGGTGATTTTCTAATCTTGAAAAATAAAATGTGATACGATGAGATAGAATGCAATAGAAACAAAGACAGGGAACGGGTTACCTACTCTTAACGGGCAAAGCGAGCCCCTTTATTCTGAATGAAATAATTCAGAATCAATCAAATCTCCCCAAGTATGATTCGAACCTACGAGCAATCGATTAACAACCGACCGCTCTACCACTGAGCTACTGAGGAAAAATAAGAGTTTCGATCTCACAAAGTTTAATTCCAATTCCCAAACCATGAACAATATGAGCTTGAATCTTCCTTCGTAACTCCCGGAACTTCTTCATAGTGTCTCCCTTACATGCCTCATTTGAGAGGGAACCTCAAAGTGGCACTATTTCATTATATTCCATCCATATCACAATTCAATTCATTTAATATCCCTTTGGTGTAATTGACATAACAAATGTCGTTTCTAGTCTATCTCTTTCTTTTTTTTTTTGCTATATATAATAATCCTAAAATTTCAATATAAATGAAATAAGGGAGGTTTGTGATGATTTTTCAATCATTTCTACTAAGTAATCTAGTATCCTTATGCATGAAGATAATGAATTTGGTCGTTGTGGTCCGACTCTATTATGAATTTCTGGCCACATTCTCCATAGGGCCCTCTTATCTCTTCCTTCTCCGAGCTCTTGTTATGGACGAAGGACGAGAGAAGAAGGTATCAGCTACAATTGGTTTTATTACGGGACAACTCATGATGTTCATATCGATCTATCATGCGTCTCTACATCTAGCATTGGGTAGACCTTATACAATAATTGTCCTAACTCTACCATATCTTTTGTTTCATTTCTTCTAGAACAATCATAAACACTTTTTTTTACTATGGATCTACTACCAGAAATTCAATGTGTAATCTCAATATTCAATGTGTATTCGTAAATAATATCATTTTTCAATTATTCAACCATTTCATTTTACCAATTTCTATGTTAGCAAGATTAGTCAACATTTATCTCTTTCAATGCAACAACAAAATTTTATTTGTAATAAGTGGTTTTGTTGGTTGGTTAATTGGTCACATTTTATTAATAATATTGCTTGGACTAGCATTAGTCTGGATACAACAAAATCATTCTCTTAGATCGAATAAGTAAATTTGATCTAATAAGTAACTTGTATTAGAATTGAGAAATTCTATGGCTCAGATCTTTAATATTCTCTTATTTATTGCCCGTGTCTACCATTTAGGAAGAATACCCTCACCCATTCTTTCTAACAAACTGAAAAAAGCCCCAAAAACAAAATAAAGGGTGGAAAGTGAGGAAGAAAGATATGTAGAAATACAAATCGCTACCAAAATGAAGGGTACTACTAAACAGGAACGTGAGGGATCCACTAAAAAAGATTCTTATCCTTCTCCTCCCCTTTTTCCAAAAGAAGGGTGAGATCTGGACAAAATCGATGAAACGGAAGAAATCCGAGTGAATGGAAATGACAAAATAAAGGACAAATTTCACTCTCACTTTACAGAGATAGGCTATAATAATATTAACAATAGTAATAGTCAAATTTATGATTATCGGGATTCTTATCAGAATAATAATAACACGGGGAATCTAGAAAATTGCAAATTGCAACTGCTTGATAAAAAAATGAAAATCAAGAATTTATTTTATTAAAAAAGTTTAAAAAGTAAGTAATAAACTAATAAAAATATGGAAACATAAGCTAAATACAAGAAAGTATAAGAAGAGATGCGTCCGCTACCTACATATTTGATATTTTCTCCAACAATGAAACTAATAACCCCAACCCCGTTATTCATCCCATCAATTACTCGTTGATCAAAAAAATGAGTAAATTCAGCTAATCCTCTTATCCCACCAACAGAGAATCGTGTACAAAAAAGTATATATGTAAGCACGATTATATGACCAAAATCATATATGCCGTTTACAATTTTATCCCACAAAATTCCCTTAGAACCCTTTTTAGCAAAAGCGTTAATGAACTCCAATTTTTTTAAAGAAGAATAAATTGGTTTATGTAAAAAGAATGCTACAAATATCTGAAATAAGCTATTTATACTAAAACAACTGCATTCTTTAAAAATTCATCCCAATCCAGCGAATTATTCTATTTTGGATGCAAAAGTTTTATAGATGGAGTTAACCATTTTGATAAGATATCCAAATTAACTCCTTCCTGGTTGAAAGGAATTCCTATAGCTCCCACAAACAAAGTAAAGAGACCTAATACAAATACTGGGAATAGCATTGTATTGTCCGATTCATACGGATAGGAAGAAACAACTTTATGGTCAAAATAAGCAATAGTCATAAAAAATTGTGTCATATTTCTTGCAATTTTAGCAATTGGATACTTACTTTTTGACAATAAATATGTACTTTCATTATTATTAAGCAAGAGTTTTTCTTAACTGCATTTTTACCCTATAGAGATATTGAATAGAAGTGGGTTTTTTGTGTTTCCCATCATAATTTTGAAAATGAGCGTTTAAATGCCCTTCAAAAGTAAGTAAATAGATCCGAAACATATAAAATGCGGTTAATCCCGCCGTGCACAAGCTATTATATCATTAAGAATTTCATCTTTGCACGAAAAACAAGCAAGAGATGGAATAACAAAAAAAGAAAGTGGACCTAATAAAAATATGATTTTTGTAATTGGTATATGTTTTCTTAAACCTCCCATTAATTCTATCTTTTAGCTGGAGAATATCAAACAATAGTTTCCATTGAATGAATAATGGATCCAGATTTTAAGAATAATAATTAGTTGGAGTAAGCATGAGTAATCAAATGAAATAAAGCGCTTCGGTAAGACCCCATACCTAAAGCTAACATCATATAACCCAATTGAGACATTGTGGAATACGCTAAACCTCTCTTAATATATTTTTGAACAAGATCAAAAGTAGCTCCAAAAAATAATGTTATTGTTCCTATAACCGAGATCAAATACATTATGTAAGGTATAACTCTAAAAAGAGGAAGAAGTCGAGCTGCAAGAAAAATTCCCGCAGCTACCATAGTAGCAACATGTATATGAGTCGAAATAGTAGTAGGACCCTCCATGGCATCAGGTAACAATACATGAAGGGGGAGTTGGGATGATTTAGGAACTACATCAGCAAATAAGAAAACAGCGCATAACGTAACAAATAAAAAATTGACCACATTATTATAAATCAAGTTATTGAATATTTGGAATAAATCTCTAAATTCGAAACTCCCCGCTATCCAATAAACACCTAATATTCCTAATAATAAACAAAAATCCCCTACACGATTAGTTACAAATGCTTTTTGGCAAGCATTTGCCGCAACAGGTCGTGTAAACTAAAATCCTATTAATAGATAGGAATACAGCCCAACCAATTCCCAATAAATATAAATTTGTATCAAATTTGAACTACTAACTAATCCCAACATGGAAGTACTGAAAAAACTCATATAAGCAAAAAAATCTGAAATAACCTTGATCATGAGCCATATAATTATCACTATGAATAAAAACCATAATTCCAACATTAATGATTAATATTGACATAATAGAAGTAAGTGGGTCGATTGAGTATCCGAAGTTTAAATGAAAATCATTATTAATGATCCAAGACCATATATATTAATAAACATAACTGCTATTTATTTGCTACATAGACAGGTAGATTGAAAAAATCATGACTATACTTAACAACAAAATACTCTGAAAAGCCCACATACGGCAAAACCTTTTTATTGTCGTTGGGAAAAGAATAAGTCCCGCTCCTATTAACATAGGGACTGGAATTGGATTGTAAGGTATGATCCACACATATTCATATGTTTGTTCCATAAAAAAGTTTTGAATTCTTAATTAATTGTTTTCGATTCGCCGGATCTTACCTCTTTTGAAAGGAGCGAATAAAAAGGAAAAATATGGACTTAAATAGAATTTTTTATTCTTACTTATTCTGAGTCTTTGCTAAATACTTCAACTATTCAAACCACGAAGTTACGATTGTTCAAATGATAGAAAAGGGATTAATTACTAGTCTCCTATTAAATAAGCCTATTTTTTTTATCCAAGTTTGACAAGTGAATTAAACAGGGATTAAGTTTTTCACTTCCCAAAGTAAAACGTGGTTCTTATTTGTAAGAAGGGCAATATTTTTTTCAAGTTTTACTATTCCCTAAAAATATATTCTTACTTATTCTCGAAAAAGGGCAATATTTATTCTTACTCAAAATATTGAAAAAATTCCTTTTGAATAATAGATGTCTTACATGCAGCTATAACAATCAATAACTTTTAAATTTCTAAATGGCACTTCCAAAAAACGCACGTCAACCTTAAAAAGTGTATTCGTAAAATATTTGGAAAAATAAGGGGTATTGGGTAGCATTATAGGCTTTTTCATTAGAGAAAGCTTTTTCTACTGGGAATTTAAAAAGTTTTTTTGTACGCCAAACAAAAATAAACAAGTAATAAAATGCTAGAATAATTTGAATTAACTTAAAGTAATTATTCAATTAGTCTTCGTATTATCTAATGGAATATAATTGAATAATTGAATAATTTCCCTTTCTTATTTGAATTTATTATCTCATCAATCCATATGTAACAGAACTCTATTCGATTATCTGATTGATATAGTTAGAAATCTTGTATTTACTATTCACTGAATGATAAATTTTTTGTTAACAAAATAATAAATACCATTTCGATTACAAGGTGGGGAGTTTTATTTTCTTCATCGACCTATTTAAATAATAAAATGCAAATAAAATTCTATAATTGCATATCTATAGAAGAAAGTATGTAAAAATCTTTAATTAAAGTTAAGAACTCACTAAAAGCAATTGATCAATTTTGAAACCTTTTTGTTTTCTCGACCTTTTTCACTTCTAATTTTCTCTGAATTATTATATATACCCCCATGTGTATCTTGCCCTTAACCCAATAGAGAAAATTGCTTAGTGAAATTTTGTATGATTATTTGTCAATTTTTAGCGATGCAAAATTGGTTCTTTTCTTTCTATTTTGTCGTCAAAATCCTTTTTTTGTTTTATATTAGATTTATGGGAAAAAAAAGAAATTTCTTCTTAAACAATGAAAATAAAAACTTTTGATCTCTACTGCTTAGTTGAGTATAGAATGTTTAGTTACATGAGTTGAATTCGAGGAAAACGGAAAATATAGGAAAAACCCAGGTTAAATAAAAAACACTAAGAATCTAAACTCAAATAAAAAATCTTGAACCTTCAACCTCAAATTCCTATTTGAGCAACTTTTTATTGGTATTGATCCATTTGAATAATTATTAAACTAAAATAGCTTACTCAATATCGATGATTGCTTATTCTTAGGCTATTATTAGTTAAAGACAAGCCGCTGTGGTGACATTGGTAGACATGCTGCTCTTAGGAAGCAGTGCTAATGCATCTTGGTTCGAGTCCGAGTGGCGGAATACAATCTTCTAAAAAGGATAAATAGATCTTATAATGAATTCAATTCCGATTTCCATTTTAGAGTTATGTAATTAAGGGACTCTTCCTTTTAAAGATTTTTAATGATATATTTCAACCTTAAAGCATATATTAACTGACATTTCCATTATGATCATTTCAATTCTAATTACAATTCATTTGATAACCTTTTTAGTGAATGAAATTGTTAAACTATACGATTCGTTAGAAAAAGGCATAATAGTTGCTTTTTTCTGTATAAGAGGATTATTAGTTACTCGATGGATTTCTTCACGACATTTCCCACTAAGCGATTTATATGAATAATTTAATCTTCCTTTTCATGGATTTTATCCCTTATTCATATGATTCCATATTTCAAAAAAAATGTTTTAATTTAAGTAAAATAACTGGGCCAAGTGTTATTTTGACCCAAGGATTTGCTACTTTAGGTATCTTGACTGAAATACACCAATCAGGAATATTAGTACATGCTCTTCAACCTGAGTGGTCAATAATGCACATGAGTATGATGATATTGGGCGATGCGTCCCTTTTATGTGCATCTTTATTATCAATAGCACTTCTAGTAATTACATTTCGAAAAAACAGAAACATTTTTTATAAGATAAATGTTCTTTTAAACGAGTCATTTTTCTTGGATGAAAATGTTGTCAAAAATACTTCATTTTATTTTGCCAAAAATTATCACATGTCCCAATTGATTCAACAATTGGATTATTGAAGTTATCGGGTTATTATTTTAGGATTTACATTTTAACCATAGGAAGTATGTCACTTGGATAGTATTTCCAATTTATTTACATACTCGAACAAATAGAAATTTGCGGGGTATAAATTCTGCAATTTTTCCGTCGATAGGTTTTATTATAATTTGGATATGCTATTTTGGGGTCAATCTATTAGGAATCGGGTTGCATAGTTATGGTTCTTTTCCATCAACATTTAATTGAATTCAAGACATGTTATTACAACTACAAGAGTGGGCAACGCATTGTATGAACCGGAATGCGGACCGTGTGAATCAAATATTGTATTGATGATTCACACAGTTTTCTACCATATGTAGTTCAATTTCATTGTTTTCTCTTAGTTCTTATGTTAAGAGAAGAAAAAAAAGACCTTTTTTTTCATTTTCCAAGATTATTATTAAGAAGAAACATAGGTTTTTTATTTCAGTCATCCAATTATCTGTAAAAAAAATTAGATAGAATAACTTCGACCTTGTCAACTGCTAATGATAGAATGAAATCGGGGTATATACCAATGCTTTTTATGGGTAAAAATATGGTAACTGTCACGGTACAGGATAAAAAAAGGAATCCTACGGGGCGTTAAATAGCTTTTATCCATATACAAAATCTAGCCTAGCATAGATAATGAATTAATCGGAGTTAATATAATTCCAATTGCCATTACAAAAGTAATAATAGTTTGGCATTAAAAGGTTTTTTTGACCGGTAATTATTTCAAAAAATACTATAAATTCTTCAAGAAAACCACTCATACCTGGTAATGCAAGGGAAGCCATCGAAAAGCTAGTGAACATCGTGAACATTTTTGGTATTGGAATAGCTATTTCGCTCATTTCGTAAAGATAAACAAGGTGAATTCTATCATAAGTTGTTCCGCCAAGAAAAAAAGTGTAGCACCAATAAATCCATGAGAGGTTTTTTTATAAAAGGGCTCCATTAAGTCATGTATCGGTTAGAGAACTAATTCTTATAATTATGAAACCCACATGAGTGAAAGAGGAATAGGCTATTCTTTTTTAAAAAATAATTCCGTTGGCCAAGAGATGTTGAAGCTGCATAGATTATTTGTAATGTACCTATTATAATTATCCGACAAGAAATATATAATAGGCATGAGGCAATAATTTCATATTGATTCGAATTAATCCATATGCTCCCATTTTTAATATTACTCTAGTTAGAAGCATACAAGTACATAATGATCTTCTCCATGGGTATCTTGTAACCATGTATGTAGGGGTATAATGGGTGATTTGACAATAAAAGCAATAAAAAATCCAATATTGAAGATTATTTCTAAAACCACAGGATATGAGGATATGACTGATTAACTGATGTTTCAAAATTTAATGTTGTTTCATTAGAATAATAAAAGCAACACCAAAAACTCCCATTAAGAGAAAATGGACCCCCTGCCGTGTAAAAAATAAATTTTGTAGCTAAGTATAGACGTTTCTTTCATCCCCACATGGCTAGAAGTAGATAAACAAGAATTAACTCTAACTCTCACATGATGAAATCAGTACATGGTCCAGAGATAAAAATGAGCCAATTTGACCACTGTACATTGCTAACATTAGAATATCAAATAATCTAGAATAACGAGTAACTGGCAAAGTGGCTAAAGTTACTAAAGTAGTGATAAATCCTGTTAATAGAATAGGTCCTATAGAGAGTCCATTTATTCCTAATCTCCAATGGAAATAAAAAAAATTGATCCATTTATAATCCTCTAGTAGTTGGATTAATGGATGCCGATTAGAAATGATAACAAAATGCATAAGTTGTTAAAAGGAGTTCCAAAATACATATACATATTGTATACCACCTAATTACCATATTTCCTTTATGGGGAAGAAAGAAAACTAAGTACCCGCTAATATCGTGCTCAAAATATTTTGATTTTCGAGCAAAGGTTTGTCAATGAAAAAAATTAAATGGATTAAAGTAGAGTTTCCTCGAACATATCAATAAGTTAGACCCATACTTCAAGTTGTTTCATGCCATAAATAAACTCGGACACTCAAGAAATCTGTTGGAGAGGCGGATTCCAATCACTTATAACACACACACTCCTTTGTTCGTGGATCATAAGCAAGTTATTTAGCCATAAAACCATACCAAGGTATCATTTCTAATACATCAGTGGCGCATGCTCTGACATACTGAGTACATCCTATACACGTATCATAAATCTAAACTGAATGTGACATTGGCTCCGTACGGTTTTGAATGTTCTAAATTTTCGATCTATTAAACTTAGAAAGGAATCATATATTTAGATACCAGATTAATCAATGAGTTATAAAATTTTCTAATCAACCCCTATCTGGACCAAAATACTTTGATTTCTTATGTTTTGCAAAAAAAAAAAATATACGTAGTAAACATGCTAATCAAAATCAATTTCTCAATATTAGAATCTAGATGATTAATATTAATAATTCAACAAATTTTATTGATTGATATGAGTTAATTTTCTGTTACTGTAAATTGATGAAACAATAGCTAGGCCAATGGCTGCTCCAGCGGCTGCAATATCTATTACAATAATTGAGAAACTGTCTCCCTTTAATTGACGATTATCGAAAAAATAAAAAATGTTACAAAATTTATATTAACCGCGTTCAATATAAGTTAGAGACACATAAGGGCTTTAACCATATTGCGACTTGTGGGCAATCCATAGATACTGATTGAAAATAAATAGGCACTCAAAACAAGTACATTTTTGAGAATCATTAAACAACTCCTTATCAATCTCGACTCCTTTCAATATGAACAATATTTCAACTAATTTAATTGACTAGTATATAGCAAGTATGGAAAAATGAAATATATTGGTACTAGATTGACCTAAAGTCTTTCTATTTATCCAACTATAATTAAAATTGAATTGAAGGAAAATGAATGTGATAAGACAAAACAAAATTTCATTTGAATTCAAAGTTTTAATAGAAATTTTTTGTTGACAAGCTACAACAACTGTACCTATTAAACCAACTAAAAGGATTATGGAAATAAGTTCTAATGGAAGAAGAAAATATAATGATAAATGAATTCCCATTTGTTGACTATTACATAGAAAATCTTTCTCTATTTATCTGGTTTGATCTTGTAGTCCAAATAATCCCGTACCATGGAGTATCTGAAATAGTAGTAATTAGTGAAATAAAAATCTTATACAAACCATCGAAGTAATTCCATCTCCTACGGTTCAATGATGAAAATCCTTGTAATATTCTGAGCCATTCATGAACATCACAACAAAAATGATTATTAAAAACATTTATAGCTTCTATGTAAATAAGTAAGCTATGCAGCAGCTACAAAATAGGCGTTAGATAGAATATAGAATAACGATGTACAAACAAGAATCAATCTCAAGGAAAAGGCCAAATAAATTGGTTTGGAAAGTAATATCACTCCTAGATCCCTCATATAAGACCCGATCCTAGAAAGACTAAAAGAAAATAATGTATTGGTTCAGAAAAATCCACATTTTATAAAAGAAAATAAAAAACCAAGAATTTCATGACTTTATTGACCTAACCAGGAAAAAGCAGTTTTTCTAATTTTCATGATACTTTGAAATTGTTAATTGAACGAACGTCTAATGGGTATGAATTGACGTAGATGCTTTTATTTTATTGGACCACTATCAATTCATTATTCGTCAAAAGAGTAGTTTAAACCTATCTATTTTTTATATCAACTACCTACTTTGAAACCATTACTATTATAATATATAATATTGAACTCGGTTTTGTTTTCAATCTAAACTATGTTAGGAGTTTCATTAAGCAACCACTAGTTTGAATTGCCCAATAAAGTATCTCATTATTATAGATCCGAACAAAGCCTTCGTAATTAATAATTTTTTTTAATTGAATCAAGGGTTTATTCATTGTTTAATGCAAATTCAAAATTGTTTGAATAGTGTAATCATCAATTACTGACATTGGTAAGCGACTCAAAGTGATTTGATTATAATTCTATGCACAACGATCATAAGTAGAAAGTTCATATTCTTAGGTCATTGATAACAATTTGTTGGGCAATACTCAACGCAATTACCACAAAATATACATATTACAAAATCAATACTGTAATTAAGAAATCATTTCTTTTGAATATCAGTTTCAAAATTCATATCGACAACGGGTAAATCTATAGGATACACACACATATACTTCACAAGCAATGCATTTCTCAATTTCAAAGTGTATCCGGCCTCAAAAACGTTCTGGTGTGATAAAATTTTCATAGGGTTATTGAATAGTTACAGGTAAAAATTTGCATGGGACACGGCAATCATGAAACCTTGGCCGATATATCTGGTGGCTCGTATTGTTTGTTGACCATAGCTTATGAATTCAGTTATCATAAGGAGAATATGTTGAATATCTATAAAAAAATATTTTATGCTTGTTTCTTTCTCTTGTTTGAGACAAGTCATGAATCTAGGATATTGTGGTCTTTTACAGTGGAAGAAGTTGGGACGAGGCTGTGAATAATAACCAAGAGAAATCGGTAAAAGAAATTTCCACCCAGGATTTAATAGTTGGTCCATTCTCAGTCTCGGTAAAGTCCATCTTGTTGCAATAGGAATGAACAAAAACAAAAAAATTTTGGCTAATGTGATAAATATATTAATTAGTGTTCCAAAGACTTTACCCCTTTATTTATGCCAAATATATCGGAACAAATATATACGGAATAGAAAGATTCCAAACTCCCGAGTAATGAACTGTTACAAATAATGAAGAAACTGGTAGATTCAAATATGAAGCAATGTAAAATAAACCAAATTTTATACCTGAATATTCAGTTTGATATCCGTCTACTAATTCTACTTCTGCTAAATAAAAAAAGGTAATATTTCACACTCGGCGAAAGAAGAAATTAGAAAAACGATAAACCCAATGGGTTGACGACAAAAATTCCATCACCAAAAACCATATTTTGACTGCGCTTCCCAATATCAAATGTAGTTGAACTGTTAGATAATCAAATTCGATGATAACATCACATTGCCCATCGCTATTACAGAACCGTACGTGAGATATTCACCTCATACGACTTCTCAGATGTCACAACTAAATCTATGGGCCCTTTCCTATTCTTTATCTTGATATGTTTGTAAGATAGTGTTATGCCTCGTATTTTTTTTATACGTAGTGCGCGTCATGATCTAGTAGACGTAAGTCCGGGGAATGAGATTTTATTTTATGTTCCAACTGATTAAAGAAATATTAGGCAAGGATGTTAATTCCAAATGTGATATTAAGTATGATTTCGCTAATGTAAGTGCCATTAACTTTAAGTGAGGGATTAATTAGTGGCTGATTAGGAATAATTTAATCCAGTGGGCCCCACCACTCATAATTAGTGGCTGATTAGGATTAATTTAATCCAGTGGGCCCCACCACTCAAGGCAAAAATTAAAAAGGGATCAGATTGGGAGCTGGCCTTAGTGGACACGTGTAGAGGGGGGGCTGCCTCCACTTCATATTATAAATGAGGTGGAGAAATCCACTCCATACTAAATAAAGTGGTGAAATGCATTGCTGCATATCATCTTCTTCACCACTTGGCTTAGGCAGCCATGGAAATGGAGAAACCAACCCTGCAACTCTTGGCCAGCAGCTGCAAATAATTTGTTTAGTAATCTCCTTGCTTGGTGTGTTAGTTCTTTAGAATACCTTTTAAATTATCCATTAATATTAAGAAGGGGGCGTGACCAGTAGCTTAGGAAGTTTGTTTTAGTTATTGAATGTGCTAAGTATGAACGGAAACCATAATCGGATTATTAGTGGTGTCGTGTTGGTGCTTGGGCTGTTTTGATTAAAGCAACTGCGGGAAAATTCTGTTTTGGCGTTATGTATATGTTAAATGTGATTATGAGTATATACTCCAAAGGATGAATACGATAAGGTAGATGTGTTGCGAATTATAAAACGAGTTATCGCTCAGTGTGTCGTTGCTTCGCTGCTATAGTTGCCGAGACAGAACTGTTTTGGGGAGGGGGCTGTTTAATATGATTCGTTGGGTTATATGTGTTATTGGTATTGCTGTGGATAATTTGGGTTGTTGTCGGATTGGGACGAAGTAAGGAGAATAGGGGAAGTGCTGCCGGATTTTCGTTAGATTATTAGCTAGCTTACAAGATAGTAAAGCGCGACGTTTATCTAATTGCGGCACGATTGTTGCTTGTTATAGATTAATAGCTTGAGCAGTAAATATTGGACGTGCGGCTCGACTATATGGTATGTAACGCTGTCCCTTCTTTCTTTGTGTGGCATGACATTTAAAAATAAGCGAATAACGAACAGGTTTGATACTTACCTCTAGAGCGTCTAGGTGACGTATATTCTTGCTTCCACAATTATTCCTCTATATATCGGCTATGTCTAAGGCTATGATGATTTCTCATATATATGGTAGTGCTTCTTAGAGTGATTGAGATTTTACATTTCCATATCGTATTAAAGGTTCATAATCTTGATAAAACGTTAATCTTTGGTAATACTCCTTGCTGGTTCACTTTGATTGTTCTATGAGTTATAAGAAATTATTTTAATTGCATATGGTTGCTCATAATATTCTGCTCGTGCATAGAGTCATTTATCATTTCACCGAGTCCCGGGCGGGGTAATGTTCGTGCGGATATGCATGATTTTACTTAAAAGGGTACATGTGTAGCGATATTTTGTTTCAACTTGCCATATTGGTATCCTGTCATCTTTACCTTACGCTTTACATACTCAGTACATTGTCCGTACTGACCCCCCTTTCCTCGGGGGGCTGCGTTTCATGCCCGCAGGTGTAGACGCACAGTTCGGTGATCCTCCCGCCTAGGATATATACTCTGCTGATTGGGAGAGCTCCACTGTTCTGGAGCTCAGTCGTTTTGGTACATAACTTTTTGTGTAGTCTTTTGCTCGTCTATGGGTATGGCGGGGCCCTGTCCCGTCGAGTTTCACTACTGTACTCTTAGAGGTCTGTGGACATTATGTGTGTTGTATATATATGTTTTGGATAATGGTCTGGACATGGTTTATTTGGGATATCCGCTTGTACATGGGCAGCCTTGTCGGCTGCGTACATCATTGTGTATTGTGTAGTGGCAGCCTTGTCGGCTTACGTATGTTATTATGTTTTGGATAGTGGCGGCCTTGTCGGCTCGCGTATGTTGTTACGGTTGAATGGTTATGACTCCTTATGAGACAGGTCCTTTTTATATATATATATGACGTTGGGGTTGGCTTGATTTGATTAAATTCCATATTGTCTTAGTTTCAGTTGGTTATACTTAGCAGGTTTGTATGTGGGTGTCCAAAACGGGCACTAGTCACGGCCCATCCCGTTGGGTCGTGACAGATAGAGTCAAAATCGGTTACATAGAAATCACAAAGAAGACTATGTAAACACTTTGCTAGATTAATTGGAAGAATTCTATGAATCCTCGTGCCACCAGTTTCGGGAGTAGTTATTGTCATGCTTGCATATCCATCATTTGAGTCTCCAACAAATATTCCAATTATTACATATCCGATTTGGCCTTTGGATGAATATGCAAGCATACGTTTCATGCTTGTTTGAGTAATAGTGATGAGATTTCCCAATATCATTCTAAGAATAGATAAGATTTCTAGAAGAAAATGTCATTCGTTGATCAGAAATAAAAAGGAATATTCAAAACTCGAGTGGCTGAAGCTGAAGCAGCTACTTTCGAAGTAACAGAAAGAAATGCAATGACTGGAGTGGGAGAGTCAGAGTCGAAAAGAGGATTCCTCACTTCTTTCTCTCATTCAAAATTGTGCATGAGACTTTCATCTCACACGACTCCTAAGTGACAAAAGAAAAAAGAACACATTTTCTTTCTTTTTTTATTACCTTCCTCTCGTATGTATAAGACCGAGTCCATTCAATTTCTAAAAAGGATTTCTCATCCTTAACTTTTCGAGGAACTTTTCATCAGTGGTTGTGAATGACTGATTTTTGCAATCGTTTAGACCTTTGTTTCGAAGGAGCAAGTTAGGAAGATTGAGAAATAGAACCATCTGATTTCATTCGTTCTCAATAGCCACAAGATGATCATCTTAGGTGATACTTTTTTCCATGGATGCTCTTATTAAACTCGTAGTCTCTGAAGGATGAGAACCAACTATGTATCATCTACATCGAGATTTCAGGTATTGTGTACGTTATTACTCTTATCCTTTGTAGGAACTACCTGTAGTAACGAACTTTCAAAATGGATCTGTTTATCATAAAGAGATTCATCGTTACTGACCCAACTTCACCCTAATTGTTATTTGAACAAGTAAAAGTTTTGTCTTGGTCCGAGTGGGGATAGGATTTATCTTCTACATGTCCATGTAGTTTTGAAAAATCCAAACATCTCAAAGATAGATAAAGTGGTAGGAATTTCTTGAATCAACCGCACTCCTTTGTATGCGGCAGGAGTCCATTGATTAGAAGGGGTTGGGGGAAGATTGAACCTAATTCCTACAGTAATGAATATGAGCGCCATTGAAATTCCTGGGGAGTTATACATTTATGTATTGATTAGATCGTTTACTATTTCTTGAAGCTCAATCTCTCCCTCGGATGAACCAAATAGCCAAGAGAAACCATGAACCAGAATAGAAGAGCTCGACCCACCATGAATATATATTTCATAGTAGTCTCATTAAACAGTATATCTTTGTTCGTATATCAAGCTAATAGGTAGGAGCATAAGTTGAAACATTCTGGGACTACAATGATAGTTATTAAATCCTTAGCACAGCATAAAAACATTCCCCCTAGGGTAGTTGTTAATACTAATAAGAGAAACTATGTTATAGACACTTTGTTCATTCAATGTACTCTACGATAGAGGAACACATAGAGTTAAACATCGTAAAATAACATATTGAAAGATTTCATTAAAATTGTTTGTTTGGAAATTTCCCGAAAAGCTAATTATAGGTTCTTCTCTCCATCAGAACAAAAGTGCAGTTATGCTCATTAGTATACCTATTGAAGAGATGAAATATGACTATGGTATATCTTTTTAATCCGAGATTGAATCGATCATCAGAAGATGAATTAGGACAAAAATAAGGATGCATTCTCGGAAAATCAAACTTCCATCGAAGAGAAGCAAATGAAAGGCTATCATAAAATTCTCGTTGAATCGAGAATGAAGTATTCATTCGGTACTAGCCAGATCATGAATAAGTAATTGCTTCCAGTTTCCCAAAAAAAACAATTCTTTCGTACTTTCCATTTTTTGAATAGTTATGGAATCTCCATGAATAGGATCAAACATTATTCCATGGTATTTACATGATGTTCCTATTTAATAAATTCCCCGAGAGGGCTTAGTGATCAATGATTTATGTTTCATCTTTCTTTTCCTTTTCGTTTGTTTCGAGAAATCTATCGATCAATTCTGATTCTTTCTTTTTCTCTTGATTATTTTCCGATTGATATCTATAGATCCTGTTCATGGATTAACGAAAATATGCAAAAGATCTATTTGCCTCTGCCATTCTATGAGTTTCTTCCTTTTTGTGTATGGCATCGCCACTCCCTTTGGCAGCATCCAGTAATTTAGAACTTAATTTGAAAGCCATATTTCGACCCGGATATTTTTGGTATGCCTCTAATAAACATGAATGAAAAGTGTATTTCCTTTTGTGGATCCTATTTCAATGGAAACTTAATGAGTCGATCCTCCTACACCTCTTGCTTTTACTGTTATATTGGGATTTCTCCACGTATTGCTTGACGTAAAATGGATAGTGGATTTATTTCAATATTTTGTTGAATTTTTTTTCACGGCTTGATAGATAATTTGATAATCCAATGATTTTGTTCATGTGTGAGAATACGGTTAACCAACATGTTAACTAATCGATCACGATAAATTGGATCTGATTTTGCTGTTTTTTTTCTGCAGTACCTCGACATGACATGAATGAAAGGGGTTGAAGAATCAATTTTCTTTTAATAAGGTCTATCAACCAGGTTATTCTATTCCACCTCTTAGAAACAAAAGAACTTAAATAAAAATAATTAATAGCATGGAGATAAATTTTTACAAAACTTCTACCCCGACCACACACAATGGAACCATAGACAGTAAAATGAAATCGAATCCACGAAATAATTAGATCTATGGTCAACATCGTTGTGGTAAAGGTCGTAATGCTAGAGGTATCATTACCGCAAGGCATAGAGGGAGAGGTCATAAGTGTCTATACCATAAAATATGTTTTCTAAGGAATGAAAAAGACATATATGGTAGAATCGTAACCATAGAATACGACCCTAATTGAAATACATACATTTGTCTCATACACTGTGGGGATGGTAAGAAGAGATATATTTTACATCCCAGAGGGGATATAATTGGAGATACCATTGTTTCTGGTACAGAAGTTCATATAAAAATGGGAAATTCCCTACTTTTGAGTGCGATTGAACTAATGATTTACTTAATTTGAAAAAACCAATTAGGTTTACGTTTTAACCTAGAATTCGATCATTGAACCATTTTGAGTACCTCTATAGGATAGACTTCAACAGAAAACTGAAGAGTAACGACAGCATGTGATTGAGTTAAGTAGTTCATCATATAAAATTATTGACTCTAAATACATAGTAATATGGAGACGACAAAATATTTTTAAGCACAGACAGAGGTTTGGGAAGGGGTTTTGATTGATCAAATAAAAATTCTACTTTAACTGATATTCCCTTAGGCATGACCATACTGTAATATTCTGAAAGGCTAAAAAAAGCCTAATCTATAGGCTATCATGAGATTCTAAGAGTTGTAACACTATTTTAAGGTCAAATATAATTTTTATTAGTCATTTAGGATGTTTTAGAATCAAAACGTCAAGAAATGTCCATGACGTTTGTAAACCAGTTCAAGAGCTGCTAGTGTGCCTTTGTCTATTTGACAAGGTTTAAAGAGTCGGAAAATGGTGAAAATTTGTGAAAAGGTGTCTATCACATATTAGAGTTGTTTTATAGTAAAAAATTCCAGGTACGACTCCCCAAGGACCAACCAAAGGGTCCATGAGGAGGACCCTTGCATTGTGGCAAAAATTTGTCTCCGACAATAGCCATCGACGACTTGCATGTGACGAGGCGTGGTCCAATCAATGGGGCGTCGATTTCAACTGTCAATAGAAATTAGTAAATTTTTTGAAGGGGTCATTTGGCATATAACTTACCAAGACAACAGATGTGCACCATGGAGGGGGCTTTGCCGTCGAATAACCTACGGCCCGTAGGTCGGGGTTTCGTAGGTCAGGTCATTGTGTTGGCTACCACGTTTTAATTGATCCAATTAATTAATCAGGTGGTTAGTCAATTAATTAGGAGTTATTGTAGGTCCAATTAAGTTACTTAATGACTTCTATAAATACCCCAAACCTAATTAAACTAAACCCAACTCTCATAATTCCCAAAACCCAATTGCTTTTCCTTATCTCTTCTTTCTCTCTCCCAAAGAAACTCCATAGAAAACCAAGAAAATGGGGTTCTAGGGAAGCAAGGAAATTAATTTTCACCATCAATCTTCAAAAATTATCAAGTTATGGGATCGTTTTACCTTTGGAATTCCTTTCTCCAAAGGGTTCTTACAAATAGATTTTAAAAAGAAGAGTTTCAAGTGGGTTTTCTTCTTTTTCGAGTTTGATCTTCTAAATGGATTGGTTTATGATTTCTTTAGATAATTATGAGTATATTATTATGTATTGTAATTCAATTTTTCTAGTTCTTGATTAATTAACCTAGGTTGTGAAATAGATCATGAATCTGACCTAAGTCCCTAACCCTATGCTATGAACTAGTGATGAATTGTTGTGTAGTGATTCAATTGACTTCATTATTGTGTTAATAACCATTATGTGATGATCTTACACTTATTTTTGGGTTCAATTGGATGGTTGATTGTAAAACCTTGATGATGGCTTGTGAAGGAGATTGGGGAAAGTCTTGTGATCTCAAACCTTTACTTCAATAATGATTACTTGTGCTTAGTGATGAAGTTATATTGAATTATACCTTATGATAAGATTGATTAGGTTTGATATATGTTGAATTGAAATTGTTTGATTATGTGATTGTCAGATTATGCTTAAGATATAATAATATAAGGTTGATGATGAAGTACCTATGTGCCTTACTATGATGTAATTATGTTAATGTGCTAATCTCACATATGAGGATTGTAATGAAAGCTGTTCTCTACAATTCCTAATGAGATATGACTATGAGTATATAAGGGGTAAACCCTATGACCTAAACAAAGCTATGATTATTAACGAAAGACATTTCAAAAGGGACTCTAGCTTAACACTGAGTTAACTAGTATTGAGGAGTGTCCCTTTCACATAGGGAAGGTAGGATCACTAAAGTACTCATGAGATTGGAGACTATAATGCATGTATCATAAAGAGTGTCCCAACTACATCTCCTAGTTCTTGAACTATGTTTCCCCCATAATACTAGTAGCTAGTGGATCCACATAGATGCTATGTTAATGTTTTGGTACAACCTTGGCAAGTAGTCCACCTTCTTTCTGTGTAGGGTTCCATGACACGGAATTCAACATTGGATCATTTTTTCTATGTCGGTTAGATGTTCTCGAAAATAAAATAAAGTAGTAAAGTGGACTCTGACTAGGATAACTTGAGGGGTTTGACTTAGTCTATATAGGGGTATGGGACTCTAACTATACATTGCACTAGTTGGTCTTGAAGGAAGTCTTAGAAGGATGTTCTTATTTTCTGATATGCTTATAAATTTAAATGATATGTATATGTTGGTCTTACATGTTAATGGCACTATGTGATGTCGGTTTTACTTGTGAACATGAAATTGGTCTGTATTGTTAAAGTATGACGATGTTTACTCTTAATGATATAGTATGTGAAGTGGGCATTAATTATGGTTCTTGTTGGGTTTAGTTTATTGGGTGAGGTTATGGGGCCTTACATAGTCATTGCACTAGTGGACTTAATGGGGGTTCATTAATAAGGGTCTTGCTTTGGTTATGATGCTATAAACTCTTATATATGCTTGTTGATATTATAACTTGATGATAATGTTGTCCTGATTATGTGCTCAAGTCTGTTGAAATGTATGTTGGCTTGACTAGATTTCTTAATAATTGATCTTATGATGTACATGGTCTTAACTCAAGGAATATGTGCTATTGACTTGTATTGGTTCTTGAATGTGCATAAGTCTTTTCAAAGTAAATTAGCATGCTTTAATGAAATGTCTCTTTTAGCATGATATCTATGTTGTATGTGCATATGATTCCATACTAAGTACCATTGATGTGCTAACCCCATTTCTCCCTTTTTCTCCAACATTTTAGGGTCCAGTGGTTGAAGGTTTGACACCACTTTGAAGGAAGGTTTGGATCATTTCTCCAAATGTGGTTATATCCTTAGGTACGAGGATGATGCCTTGTTATTTATTACTATACCTATGTTACTTTGTTATAGCTTAAAGACAATCATTTCATTCATGTTGTTTCAAGATATTGTTGTAAGACTATGTGGCACTTCTACATTGTGTAGGGGCTTATTCCCATGTTTATTTGACTCCTTTTAGATGGTTCATATGACACATACCTTTTTAAGACTGTATTATGTATGTTGTCTACATGTGTCATAAGAGTAGAAGATTATGTAACCTTCTTATATGAGGAGTCAATGTATACTCGCTATAAATATATTATGTGTAAGCGAGAGGTCTAAGTAGACCTTATGAATTATTAATAGATGAAAAGTTTTGATTTTTTTCACTTTTTAACATGTGAAATTTAACGACGCATGCTAAAGGTTAGTCTTAAATCTATTTGAGGACGACGACACCGATTACTTCTAGAGGGTACTCCCTGGATGTGACAAACTTGGTATTAGAGAATGAGGTTGAATATCCCTTGAAACGATGTCTTATTAAACCACGTCTAGGTAAACTGTTATTCATAATTCTGAAGCGCGCCACACTTATGAATGAGAGACTATGTGATGCTTAGAAACTCTCATCTTCTTGTATTCCTATGTCTGCCTCTAGGTTTTGTTATGTTCTTTTACCTAAAGCTTGTATCATTGATATAGGTATGAGTACTCGAAGGGCAGCTGATAGAAGAGCCAAGGAAGAAATGGCTTATGTTGGAAATCAAGACAACCATGTGACTCCACTTGAAGAAGTTCTTATGGGTAATTAGGTTCTGGATGCTCCTCCACCGATGACCGATAGAGATATAAGGGAGTCTTTTCTCACTTTAACTCTCAAGCCATGGACTCTCAAGCTAATGCCGTCACTTCTCAAGTTCAAGCCATGATGACCCAAATGAATAGGGAGGTTGGACCTCGAGTGTATCAACATGCTAACACTATGGCCTCACCATTGAGATACTTTACTAGAATTAGTCCACCTATGTTCTTTGGGACGAGGTCGGATGAGGACCCTCAAGATTTCCTCGATGAGGTCTATAAGATTGTCTATGCTATGGGTGTGACCTCAATTGAGAAGGTCAAGTTGGCGTCCTATAAACTCAAGGATGTGGCCCAAACTTGGTATGTGCAATGGAGGGATAATAGGGCACTAAGAGGTTGTCTAGTGACTTGGGAGATCTTCAAGAAGTCTTTCCTTGGTAGGTTCTTTCCTGGAGAGATGAGGGAAGCTATGCTCGATGAATTCATCAACCTTACAAGGAGGTATGAGTGTACTTAACTACTCTTTGAAGTTTACTAAGTTGTCCAAGTATGCTCCATCCTTGGTTTGAAACCCAAGGAATCAGATGAGTCATTTTCTTATGGGGGTGTCCGATGACTTCATTGAACAATGTCATTCTGCTATGCTTCATGATAATATGAATATCTCTCGTCTCATGGTTCATTCTCAACAAGTGGAAAAAACTAGGGTAAGGAGGAGAAAGAGTAGGGAGGACAAAAGGGCCAAGTCTTATGAAGGTGGTTCCTCTAAGGGTAGGCTTGACATTCAAGACAAGCCTAGGTTCAAGAAAGAGGTTTTATTATCAAGTTCTTTCCAAAATTATCAAGGCTCGTGATGATAGGGTGTGTAACCCTAAGTCTCAAAAGGGAAGAGGTGCTAGTTCACCAAACAAGAAGCCAACTTGTGGGAAGTGTGACAAGAAGCAGTACGGTGATTGCTAGTTGGGACGAACAATTGCTTTGGGTGTGGCAAGAGTGGCCACAATTTTGAGGATTGCCTTAATTTGAAGGGGTAAGACAAAGGAAGCGGGCAAGATCAAGCTAGTGGTTCCAATGTGGATGCTCCAAAGAAGAATTGCTTTTATGCTCTTCGCTCTAGGGGTGAACAAGAGAGTTCTCTTGATGTGGTTACCGGTATGTTTCGAGTCTTCTCTATTGATGTTTATGCATTACTTGATCAAGGTTCTACATTATCGTTTGTTACTCCCTTGATAGCAAGGAACTTTGATATTTTGCCCGATATCCTAAATGAACCATTCATGGGAACTACACTGCTAGGGAAGTAGGTGGTTGCGAGGAGGGTGTAGAGGAATCGTCCTATAATGTTGCTCAATAGAGTTACTCATGTGGAATTAGTAGAACTTAATATGGTCGATTTTGATGTTATTTTTGGGGTTGATTGGTAACATGATTGTTTTTGTTCAATTGATTTTAGAACAAGAATTGTTAAATTAAATTTTTCAAATAAATACATTTTAGAGTGGAAGGGGGGAATTTCCGTAGGTTTTTCCTAATGATCTTCCCAGAATCCCTCCCGAATGTGAAAATGATTTTGGTATTGACTTGCTACCGGATTCCAACCCCATTTTAATTCCTCCTTATCGGATGGCTCCGGCCGAATTGAAAGAGTTGAAGGCTCAACTAAAGGAATTACTAGACTAAGACTTCATTAGATCTAGTATTTCTTCATGGAGTGCTTTGTTATTGTCAGTGAAGAAGAAGGTTGGATCCCTTAGAATGTACATTGATTATCTCCAACTCAATAAAGTCACTATTAAGAACAAGTATCCTAAAACTCAATAAAAGCAAACTACTTTTTTAAGATTGTCTTCAGATTGGCATATCACCAACTTAGGGGAAGAGGTGAGGATATACCAAAAATGGTATTTTGGACTAGATATGGTCACTATGAGTTCTTATTAATGTCCTTTGGTCTAGCTAAAGCCCTGGCGGAATTTATGGATCTCATGAATAGGGGGTTTCAAAGTTACCTAGATTACTTTTTCATTGTCTTCATTGACGAAATCTTTGTATATTTTTAAAAATGAGAGTGAGCACGTGGATCATCTAAGGGTGGTGTTACAAATGCTTAAGGTAAACCAACTATTTGCTAAGTATAGCAAATGTGAGTTTGGTTGAGGTCTGTGATATTTCTTGGTCATATCATCTCTAGTGAGGGTGTTGAGGTTGATCCAGAAAAAACCGAGGCGGTCAAGAATTGTCCTAGGCCATTGACTCCAACCGACATTAGAAGCTTTTTGGGTCTAGCAGGATATTATAGGAGGTTTGTGGATAGTTTTGCGTCCATTGCATCTCCCTTGACTACTTTGACCCAAAAAAGTATGAAATTTGAGTTGTCGGAGGCATGTGAAAGAAGCATCCAAATCTTGAAAGAGAGGCTTACCTCTGCTCCGGTGTTGACTTTACCGGAGGATACCAAAGGCTTCGTTGCATATTATGATGCATCCTGAGTGGGTTTAGGGTGTGTTCTTATGCAACATGGGAAAGTAGTAGCTTATGCTTCTAGTCAAATTAAGGTACATGAGAAGAATTGTCCAACTCATGATCTTGAGTTCGAGGCCGTGGTATTTGCTTTGAAAATATGGAGACATTATTTTTATGGTGTCCATGTTCATATGTATACCGACCACAAGAGTCTTCAATATGTGTTTACTCAAAAGGAGTTTAATCTCCGGCAAAGAAGGTGGTTGAAATTGTTGAAAGATTAGGACATGAGTGTTCTTTACCACCCCGGCAAGGCCAATGTGGTTGTGGATGCTCTAAGTCGTATAACCATGGGTAGTGTCTCATATAGATGAATACAAGAAGACCTAGTGAATGATGTTCATAGATTGGCTAGATTGGTTGTTAGAATAGAAGATTCTAAAAATGGTGGTTTCATGGTCCATCAGAATTTCCGAATCATCTTTGGTGGAGGAGGTGAAGTCTAAGCAACACTATAATCAACCATTGATGGAGTTGAAGGAGTCGGTTCTAGGTAAGCTTAATGAGTCATTCTCCTTAAGGAGGATGATGTCTTAAGGTATCAAGAAATGTTGTGTGTGCCCAATGTTGATGACTTGAGAAACCGGATTATTAAGAAAGTTCACGGTTTGCGTTATCCTATTCATTCGGGTTCTACAAGGATGTATCATGACCTCAGAGAAGTGTTTTGGTTGAAAGGCGCTGAAGAAGGCCTAGCGGAATTTGTTGCAAAATATCCAAATTACCAGCAAGTTAAAGTCGAACACCAAAAGCCGGGTGGTTTACTTCAAAAACAAAGTCCTCACTTGGAAGTGGAAAGATATTAATATGGATTTTGTAATAGGTTTGCCTCGGACACAAAAGCAACATGATTATAGGTGGTTGTGGATAGGTTAACCAAATCTGCTCTTTTTATTCCCGTCAAGTCTACTTAGTCAGCGGAGGATTATGCAAGGATCTTAATAGATGATATTGTGTGTCGCCATGGTATTCCGTTATCCATCTTTTCTGATAGGGGTTCACAATTCACATCTAGTTTTTGGAGGTCATTTCAAAAAGGTTTGGGTAACAAGGTAAAGCTAATAACCTCTTTTCATCCCCAAATGGATGGTCAAGTGGAGCGTACTATTCAAACCCTTGAGAATATGATTCGAGCTTGTATAATTGAAAAAAGCACAAAAAATTAAAACTTTTCATCTATAACTAATTCATGAGGTTTACTTAGACCTCTCGCTTACACATAATATATTTATAGCGAGTATACATAGACTTCTCATATAAGAAGATTTTACAGTCTTCTACTTCTATGTCACATATAGACAACATACATAATATAGTCTTAAAAAGGGATGTCTCATATTAACCATCTAACTGTAGTCAAGTCAACATACACATAAGCCTTACACAATGTAGAAATGCCACATAGGCTTACAACAATATCTTGAAACAGCATGAATGAAATGATTGTCTTTAGACTATAACAAAGTATCATAGGTAGAGTAATAACAAGGCATCATCCTCGGACTTGAGGACATACCCACACTTGGAGAAATAATCGAAGCCTTCCTTCAAAGTGGGAACGAACCATCAACAACCGTAACCTAAAATGATGGGCAAAAGGGAAGAAATAGGGTTAGCACATCACTTGTACTATGTATGGAATCATATGCACACACAACATAGAAATTATGATAAAAAGGGACATTTAATTAAATCATTCTAATTTACATTGAAAATACTTATGCACATTTAAGGATCAATACAAGTCAATAGCACATATACCTTGAGTTAAGACCATGTACATCACAAGATAAATAATAACAAATCTAGTCAAGCCATACATTTCAACATATTTGAGCACATAGTCAAGACAACACTATCATCATGTTATGATATCAATAAGCATGTATAAGAGTTAATAGCGTCATAACCAAAGCAAGACCCTTACTAAGTCCACAAGTGCAATAACTGAGTAGGTCCCGATAACCTCATCCAATCAAGTAAACCCAACAAGAACCATAAGAAACGCCCACATCACATACGATATCATTAAGAGTAAAAATCATCATACTTTAACAATAGAGTCCAATCACATGTTCATAAGTGAAACCAATATCACGTAGTGTCATTAACATGTAAGACCATCATATACATATAATTTACATTTAAAAACATATAATCATATAAAAACATCCTTCTAAGACTTCCTTAAAGGTCAATAGTGCAATGCATAGGTAGAGTCTCATACCTCTACCTAGATTAAGTCAAACCCCTCAAGTCATCCTAGTTAGAGTCCACTTTATTACTTCATTTTACTTTCGGAAAAATATTTCCTTAACTGACATAGACTACATGAATCAATGTGGAATCTTGTGCAATGGAAACCTACACGGAAAAAGGTGGACTACTTGCCAAGGTAGTACCAAAACATGAACATAACATTTATGTGGATCCACCAGCTAGTATTCCTATGGGGAAACATAGTTTAAGAACTAGGAGATGTTGTTAAGACCCTCTTTATGCTAGATGCATTATAGCCCCAATCTCATGAGTATATTACTGATCCTACTTTACCTATGTGGGAAGGGACACTTCTCACTACTAGTTCACTCGGTGCTAAGATAGAGTCCATTTTGAAATGTCTTTTGTTAATAATCATAGCTTAGTTTAGGTCATAGGGTTTACCCCATATATAATCATAGTCCTAGCTCAATAGGAATTACATGAGAATACCTTTCACTACAACCCTCATATGTGAGATTAGTCTTTGGAGAGTTGTACCCAAACGTTTCGACTATAAAACAACTCTAATATGTGTATTTTCATACTTTTCCAACTCATAAAACCTTGTCAAGTAGACTGAGGTACACTAGTACCTTTTGAACTGGTTTTCGAACGTCATGGACATTCCTTGATATTTGATTCTAAAACTTCATAAATGACTTTTATACATTATATTTGACCTTAAAACAGTGTTACAACTCTTAGACTCAAATGTTAGGCTCTAAATTAGACTTTAGACTTTCAGAGCATTACATTATCCCCCCCTTAGGAACATTCGCCCCGAATGACACTAAAATTCTTGAAAAGGAAGAAATAGACTCAAGACTAGCAACCCAACCAACAACAACATATAAAAACATGAGTTATAATTCAAATCAACATAGCCATATGACCTTTTTCACAATGCAAGTCAAACCATCATTTTCGACTCATAAGAGTTCAACTTTCACTATATGCTTATCCACTCGTGCCAAAGCTTCCTTCAACACATATCGACATGATCAATACAACTCATGAAGGAAAAACATACCAAAGTACACCACATAAGTTAAAATCAAGTAAAAGAGCATTTTTGAAAACTTTCACTTCTATAGGCATAGTTCACTGTAACAAAACATATAATTCAATATTTACCAAAAAACAAGGAAACTTCAAATAATCTCATTATTTTTACTATAAGTAGGAACAACTAACGTTAGTTATCAAATAGATGAGGGTAACAGGACTTCATGTCGGCCTCGGCCTCCCATGTTGCACCCTCAACTAGGTGATTCTTCAATAATACCTTTACGGAAGATACCACCTTGTTCCCTTAACTTCTTTACTTGTCTATGAAGGATTTGAACCGGAACCTCCTCATAGGAGAGGTTCTCATGCACACCTACACCCTCAATAGGAAGAATGGACTCGGGATCACTGATGCACTTCTTATGCATGAAGACATGGAACACCGTATGAACCGAAGTCAATCCACTAGGTACTTCAACTCTTATACTAGCTTATCAACCCTTTGCAAGATTTCATAGGGACCCACATAACGAGGACTCAATTTCCCGTTCTTGCCAAATCTCACCACTCCCCTTCATGGGAGAAATTTTATGATACACTTTATCCCCTTATTCAAATTATAAATCCCTTCTCCTATGGTCTGCATAAGTATTTTACCGACTATAGGCTGTTTCAAAGAGGTCCTTATCATAAGAACTTTCTCCAAAGTCTTATAAATCAAATCGGGACCCAAAAGTGAAGACTCACCAACTTCAAACCATCCAATTGGATACCTATATCTCCTTCGATACAAGTCCTCAAATGGAGCCATAGATATAGATGAATTGTAACTATTGTTATAGGAAAACTCAACCAAAGGCAAGTGATTATCCCAGTTTCCCTTGAAGTCCCTATGAAATGCAATGACGAATGCTAAGAGATTAGTCTTAGTCCTCTTCGAGGACGACGACACCAGTTACTTCTAGGGGTGCTCCCCGAATGTGACACATACATAACATAGAAATCACACTTGTAAAGGGTGGAAAATTAGCTAGAGCAGCGGGTGCGGTAGAGAAACTGATTGCAAAAGAGGGGAAATCAGCCTTAATTAAAATTACATTCGAGGAGGTCCCATTTGATATGCAAAAACTGCTCGGCAACATTCGTACAAGTTGGGAATGTTGGGGTTAACTAGAAAAGTTTGGGTATATCCGGATCTAAGCGTTGTCTGGGTGTGGTGAAGGGAGAGGACCAATTGGTAGAAAAAAACTCAAAACTCCTTGGGGTTATCCTGCACTTGGAAGAAGTAGAAAGAGGAATAAATGTAGTGATAATTTTATTCTATGTCGCCGTAGTAAATAGGAGAGAAAATAGTATTTAATTCTTAGTTTTTACAAAAACTTTACAAAAAAATGGGAGTAAGCTTGTGACACGTTTACAAAAAAATCCCTTTGTAGCCAATCATTTATTAACAAAATAGATAAGCTTAACACAGAGTAGAAAAATAAATAATAGTAACTTGGTCCAGGGCATCTACCATTATACAAACAGTGATCGGTCATACAATTGTTATCCATAATGGAAAAGAGCATTTTCTTATTTATATAAGGGATCGTATGGTAGGCTACAAATTGGGAGAATTTGCACCTACATTTAACTTTAGAGGACATGAAAAAAGCTATAATAGATCTCGTCGTTAATATTTATAAAGAAAATCTAGATGCTTATAATTTACTAGTAGGAGACAAACCTTATGCTAAAGAAGAAAAAACATAACTATATGATTTATGTGAACATATATCTATATGTGCTTACAAAGCACGAAGAGTAATTGATCAAATTCGCGGACGTTCATTTCAGGAAACACTTATGATACTACAACTCATACCCTATCGAACATGTTATCCCATTTTCAAATTGGTTTATTCTGCTGCAGCAAATGCTAGTTACAATATGGGTTCCAGTGAAACCAATTTAGTCATTAGTAAAGCTGATGTCAATGAAGGTACTACTGTGAAGAAATTTAAACCTCGAGCTCGAGGACCTAGTTTTCTGATAAAAAGATTGAGCTGTCATATAACTATTGCAATGAAAGATATTTCTTCAGATGATGAATATGGCGAGATGTCTTCATTAAAAAAACAAGATGGAAAAAAATCAACAACTATGACGTATTGTGATATGTATAATAGCGGGGGATTATGGGACTAAAAATAAACCCACTTGGTTTCAGAATAGATACAACCCAAGGTCATTATTATTCCCTTTGTTTTTCACAAACCATAAATTATTCTGAGGGGTTACAAGAAGATAAAAAAAAGAGAATGTATCAAGAATTATGTGTAAAAGAATACGAGAACGTCCTCTGGCATCGAGGGAATTGCACATATAGAGATTCAAAAAAGAATCGATCTGATCCAGGTCATAATCATTATGGATTCCCAAAATTATTAATAGACAGTCAACACGCACGAAATTGGACAATTAAAAATGACCTTACCAAAAGAATTTAATTGTGTAAACCGAAAACAGAACCTTGTTGTCTCAAGAAATGCAAAAACTTACGGAAACCCTAACATTCTTGCAGAATTTATAGGTAGATTCAGAATTTATAGGTAGACAACTGAACATTCAATCCTATGATTGAATAAAAAACAAAGATCAATTCATTCTTTTTATAATCAAGGGGAACATTTCGAATTATTAATTCTATAAGGCTGAATCTAAATTTGATTGAGAATTTGATATAATTGTTATGCTTAGTGTGTGACTCGTTGGTTTTGTTAGGGTTATGATTGAAAAAGTCCATCCCACATAGTATGAACTAAAAACTATAGAACTAATAACCAACCCATCCCTTTGCATTATTTGTATCTATACAACCAGTCATGATATGATATATAGGTCATATCTTTGTAGCAACTGAAATCTTTTCCATAAAAAAATGTTATTCTAAGTTGTAAAGCAAAATAGACAAAAAATAAAAGATGTGGATAAAGGGAAGGATGAGAGAAATAGAGAAAAAGAGTATCAACGATATAAAATTCCAATATGTAAGGTCTATGAGTACTCTCATAACAGTGTAATAAAGCATCAATACGCATTCATAACATACTAAAAAGAATCTTCTTATAGAAACAGAACAAAAAATCAAGAGTTCGAGCCAATAAGACTGAGAAGATTGACTCAAGAACCAATTTGATTTTGAGCTCCATTGTAGAATTCGGACCTAACCATTAATTAAGAAGTGATGGGAACGATGAAACTTGTGAATGAAAAAGATTCTATTGAAAATGGAATCTTAATGATTCACTTCTCGGGATGGCGGTACGAACGACAGATTAATTCATGTATTCTGTGATCTAAGAAGTCACGAGTTAACCCTAAAAATTAAATAGGGATTGAAAGAGTAAATATTTGGCCGCAAAAACTTTTTTATTGCAAAATTTAGGACAATGCAATAAAGGATAAAATAAGGATTAGTTATAATTTTACAATTTTTTTTATTTCTCTTTAAAAAACTACAAAGTTTAGTTGTCTATTCAAACAAGATATACAAATTACTAATAGATTTAATGAAATCTCAAGCCCACGTTCAAGGTATAACTCAGTAAATACATATAAATCTTAACTTAAATTTGATTATTTTAGCTAAATTCAAATTGTTTTTTTGGACACTTTTATTTATGAGGAGCTGGATGAAAAGAAACTCTCACGCCCGGTTATGTATTATTGATGGAATTCAAAACGAACCATGAACTATAACCCCAAAAGAAGTAGATTCCATATATAACATAGAGGTAGAATGAAGGGAATATACTATTGAGGTAATTTTACTTCATTGTTTAAATATGCTCTTCAAGCACTTGAACCTGCTTGGATTACATCTCGACAAATTGAAGCAGGCCAACGGGCAATGACACGAAATGCACGTGGTGGTGGGAAAATATGTTGACATATATTTCCAGACAAACTAGTTACACTAAGACCCGCAGAAACACGTATGGGTTCAAGAAAAGAATCCCTTGAATATTGGGTAGTTGTTGTTAAATCGGGGTGAATACTTTATGAAATGGGTGGAGTAACAGAAAATATAGCCAGAAGGACTATTTCACTAGCAACATCCAAAATGCCTATACGAACTCAATTTATTATTTCGTAATGTAATAGAAAAAATGTAGAAAAGTCTCCTGATATGAAATAAAATCACATGTTTCTTTAATTTTTTTTGGACAAAAATATTTCGTTTTTTCTTTGCCCTTTGCATTCAAACAATGGATTAAAAAATGATTCATCCTCAGAACCATTTAAATGTAGCACATAATAGCAGAGCTCGAGAATTGATGTGTATTTAAATCATAGGAGCTAGAAATTGTCAATATGCTCATATTGGTAACATTGTTGTTGTTTTGATCAAAGAAGCAGTGCCAAATATGCGCCTAGAAAGATCAGAAGTAGTCACAGGTGTGATCGTGTGTACCTGTAAAGAACTCAAACGTGACAACGGGATGATATACGATATGTGACAATGCAATATTTTTTATTGATCAAGAAGGAAATCCAAAAGGAACTCGCATTTTTTGTCAATTGCCCAATAATTGAGAGAAATAATTTTAATCAAATAGTTTCATTATATCCCAAGGTATTAAAAAATAAAATTGTGATATGTTCAAAGTGGTATTTGGAAGAAATAGATTAATTAGTAGATTTTGTCTCACACATATCAATAATAATTCATGCCATTCAAAAATAAATAAGTCAAAAAACTCATTAACAATATCAAATTTGCGACCCCAATAATTTTATTTCATCATGGGCAGGGACACTATTGCTGAGATTATAACTTCTATACGAAACACTTATATGGATTGAAAAAGGGTGGTTCGAATAACATCTACTAATATTACCGAAAATATTATTCAAATACTTTTATGAGAGGGTTTTATCAAAAATGTGAGAAAACATCGATAAAACAACAAATACTTTTTGGTTTTAACCTCCGACATAGAAAGAATAGGAAAACACCCTATAGAAATATTTTAAATTTAAAACGAATCAGTTGACCTGGCCTACGAATCTATTCTTATTATCAACAAATTCTGCGAATTTTAGGTTAAATGGGGATTGTAATTCTTTCTACTTCACAAGGTATAATGACAAACCGAGTGGCTCGACTAGAAGGAATAGGTGTAGAAATTTTTTGCTATATCTGGTAGTCCTTTATAATATGCAAATTGGATTCAAAACTTCCTATTTGAGAAAGGGGGGGGGGAGTTGTCTAATATCTTTCGCATTAGTTGATACCTCAAAGGAACTTTGTTTTATACAATACTTCCAGGAGATGGAGTCAAAATTGAAGTAAGTCCTTATGATTTAACCAGAGGGCATATAATTTATCGACTGTACAACAAATATTTGAAGGATTATGTTTTCAACTTCACCATTCCTTTCTTGAAAGAACCTCAGAAAAAAAGAGGTGTGTAGAACTGAACATTGAAGAAATCTCAAGAGAAATAAAAGATTCGATGATCTAATCAAATAATAGTGTCATGGTTCGAGAAAAAGTAACAGTATCTACTCGGACAATACAGTGGAAGAGTTTTTAATCAAGAACAGACATTAAAAGCCTTTATTATGGACGTTTTATTCCATCTCCACTTATGAAAGGCCAAGCAGATACAATAGGCAATATGATTATAAGAGATTTAATTGGGGAAATAGAAGGAAAATGTATCATGTGTGTAAAATATGAGAAAGCACCACTTGAATACTCTACCATAACGGGCATTCAAGAATCGGTATATCAATTTTAATGAATTTGAAAAAGTAATTTATATGGAACTTTTGAGGTGTCTATTTGTGTCAAGGGTCCTGGATATGTAACTGCTCAAGATATCATCTTGCCAGCTTATGTGGAAATCTTTGATAATACACAACATATATCTACTTTACCGGAACGAATTGATTTTTGCATTGGATTACAAATAGAGATAAATCATAAATATCTTATAATAACTCCACATAACTTTCAAGATGGAAGTCATCCTATATATGTTGTATTCATGCCTGTTCAAAACGCAAATCATAGTATTCAGTCTTAGGGAATGGGAATGAAAAACAAGAGACACCCTTTATCAAAATATGGACAGACGGAAGTTGAACTACGAAAGAAGAACTTCATGACGCATCACAAAATTTAATTGATTTATTTGTTCCCTTTTGACATATGGAGGAAGACAAACTTATTTTTACAGGACAATCAACACACGGTTCCATTATCCCCTTTTACCTTTCATACTAAATTGGCTAAACTCATAAAAACAAAAAAAATAGCATGGTAATCGATTTTTATTGACCAATCAGAATTGTCTTCCAGGATCTATAATTGCCTCAAAATGTCCAATATATATACATTGATGGACCTTTTGAATAACATCCAAGAAGATCTTATGAAAATTGAACATTTTTGTAGTGAAGATATAAAACATATATTGGGCATTTTAGAAAAATATTTCGTAATTGATTTATCAAAAAATAAGTTTTAGATCTATTGGACTTACTTAGTTAAAATAGATTGAAAAGGCACAATTTAGCAAAATTAATGTATCATATACTAGATATTAGAAAGAAACTAATAATTATATTGAATAGATGTATCTATGAAGAATTCTCTTTGAAGAAAATATTCCCTAGATACACATGCCGTGTTAGTTCACAATTGAATCAATTAAAATTTTTAAAAAGACCTAAAGTTAGGGATTTATAAATAGGTTATTTTGCACCAAATGCCTAACCAAAGGGAGATTGATGTACCAATCAAAAAGATAGTCGTCGCTATTGGATGGCAAAATGGGTTTTGGAATTGATTAACATTCTCTAAGAAAGGTACTGTTAGTTGTAAGGACCCAAAAATGCTATAGGCCAAAATAGAGCTTAACATGTGTGTCATAAGCTTCAGAGATCCTAAAATGATCAATTATGGTGTTTAGAGGCAGTATATAGAGTTTTAGAGACTTTTTGGAGGTGAAACGTCCAAGAACGTCCGGTGACGTTTGAAAGTTAGCTTTGAGACATGCTAGCGTGCCTTAGTATGTTTCATGAGGTTTTATGTAGTGTTTGGAGGTCAAATTTATAGGGAGGCTTCTTAACATCTAGACGGAGGTATATGGGGTGGAAACGTCCGAACATGACTCCCCAAGGACAAACCTAAGGGTCCTTGAAGGGGACCCAAGTTGAGAGAAAAGCTGTCAAACCAGTCCCAACCAACGAGGGGCATCAACGAACCGTTGGTCCATCAATGCCCCGTTGGTGAGGCGCTGGTTGACACTAAGTTTATTGAGATAAAGACCCATTTTTGGAATCTCTTACCAAGATGAGGCTGGCCAGCACGGCCTGTCATCTGTTCGACGCCACGTAGGTGGCCCTCCATCGATGGTTCTGCAATTTCTCGCAGCTTACTGTAAAGTGAAGGGGGTGAACTGGGAAATCAACCCCACGTCCAAATAATAATATGGGAGGTTATTTTAGGTAGTTTTAGGTACTATATTTTAGTATTAAAACAATAAAATACCCCCTTAGACTCTAGAATACATATCAAAACCTCTCTCTCACCTTAGAACTCTCAAGAACACCATTGAAGAAGAAAAGCAGTTTAGGGAAGCAACTTAGGACGAATTTACCAAGGGTTCAAGATGGTATTTAGACTCTAATATAAGGTATGTGAATCTTATTCATCCATGTATTCTTCCATTAATGGATTCCCTAGTTTCCCTTGAACTGTGAATCCAAAGAACCCCAATCTAGAGAGGGTTGTGATTACGTTGTGGGTAAAGCTTGATTGTGATCCCAATATAGTGGGTAGAATTCAATGATGTTGTTATGATGATTATATTTTGTCTTCATGATTTTTTTATGTTGAATTATAGTATTGATGTTGAAGGTAATCCTGGTGATTTTAGGCCATTAGAGACTAGATGAAGGTTTGTATGTTGATCTTCTTAATTCAATTGTATTATACTATTTGATCATGATTGATTCACATAGATATGAATTTAACTAGGCTTAATTTATCTAGGTTGGTCTTGACTTTTAAAGCTTGAACTGAACCTATGTGATACTGTATGCCTAGACTTACCTTTTAATTATCCAATTGAATGAAGTAAGCATGAAATTGAACATAGATCATAATGAATTGAAGGTAATAATTGATTATGGGCTGTCATGCCATTGATGCTAGGGCATTGGAGGTAAAGTGAATCCAAATACTAATAGAAAAGGATTAGAGACCACATTTGCTTTTACTTGTAGAATTTTATTTTATGTTACATTCTTTTCTTTACTTTTCTGTGCGTTATAATTTTTAAGCTCTATGATACAAATGACCAACTAATCAGTGGTAGGAGAGGGTGATCCATGCTAGGCATTATAATTCTTGGGATGCTGTCCTCATGATTCACAAATTGGGATCGACCCGTGCTAGGCTTTCGCACCTGATCTGCCATCCTTCCATACCAATTGGGATCAGCCCATGCTAGGCTTTCGCCGCTAAGCTGCCACCCACTTATATTAATTGGGATCGGCCCATGCTAGGCTATGGCCCTGAGCTACCACCCTTCTATACATATTGGGATCGACCCATGCTAGGCTTTGCCCTTGGGATGCCAATCATAATTATACAAATTGTTTCATTTAGATTTTTTTAATCTTTGAGATTGTTGCTTTGATACCTTACATACCTTGCTGCACAACGATGGATATGAAATGAGTTATGTCTTCATTTAAGATGATTTATCTACAACGGAGTAAATAATAAAAACTAATATTAGTTTCACCATTAGAATATGAATGAAACATGTGTTTTTCTACAAACTTGTACTTCAGAAACACATGTTTCCTTCATATTCTAATGGTGAAGCTGTAGAACAGAGCTCTTTGGAGCTTCTATGGATTTCCTTGGAAGTAATTTTCTGGAAAATAAGTGATGCGGGAGAGGTGATAAACATGAGTGCTTTCGAAGTCCCTTTTGGACGTTTTCACTTAATAAATTGGAGAAATAATATGGTTCTTTACTTTTAAGCTAGAAGGTGTTAAGTCCTTAGTTTCTCCACATGTTTTTAAGTAGTTGCATCAACTACTTGCTCTTTTCACTTAAATTCAGTCCACTTATTCTAAGTAGGTGCATCACCTACTTTCTCCTTTAAAATTTCGTCCACTAATTCTAAGTAGGTGCATCACCTACTAGCATAGTTTATTTAGTCAAGCAAGCACATCAATTATTTTACACCATTTTCCCCATCTTAAATTCTTTACAAGACCGTAGCACTAATACACACTTGATCACTTTGACTTTTACATCGAATACCTCCTTTTATTATCCCGAGTTGAATTGTTTCTGAGTTCAATTATTTGTAAGTGTGTTAGGAGGCACGGGGTATTACAAGGAAATTTGAAAGCGACATATACATAGAACTAGTTCACGTAGAATACGGGGTGTTACAGGTGATGAACTTAATGGTAGATTGAGATGGAGGAAGTAATCTCTCTTATGTTTAGCTTGGTCATGTTTTCAAAGATGCTTGATCATGGTATCTTGGGAATGGTGGTTCGCATGTTAGCTTGGGATGGAGGAAGCAAGAACCCATGATTAGCTTGGTCTTGTATGTAAGGATACTTGATCATATAAGCTTGACTTTGTTAGGCCAAAACCATTTCATGGTAGCTTTAGGGGAAAGGCCTATACTCTCTTAATGTTAGCCTAACTTGTATGCAAGGTGCATTTCATGGTAGCTTGATTTGCATGCAAGGTGAATTTCATGGAATAGCTTCAGATTAGTTTCTCATCATACCTTAAAGTTAATGATCCATTCTCCTCTTTGATTGGCTTGCATCTACATGATTGGATGCATGTAGTATGGGATGCTACCTTAGACTTGTACTAGTACACTTGGATGTGGCTTGTGAGTAGTTCACTTGAGTAAGAAGGACAAATGAGTTAGTATAAATTCTTACATGATTTATGATGTTTTATTATGCTTATATTATTTATGTTATGCTTATGCTTTATCGCTTATGATTGTATCTATTATTGACTAACCCTTTGAGATATCTTATGTTTGGTATGATAGTTTCCATACTTAGTACGTATCTTAGTAACACATATTCCTTACATGATGTCCATGTTGGTTTGTGAGAAGGTTTAATTTCTTTGAAGGGTAGAGTTTCCAAGGAGCGAAGACTGGTGAGTCCTCATAGCATCCGAGGAAACCACCACTATGATGTCTTTTATGTTCTTTTCTATGTTTAGACTTTTATGGGTCGTGACCCAAGACTATGATGTCATAGACGGTATTTGAAACATGTGTTAGACGTTTTATGAAAAGATTCCACATTATGTTTTGAAAGAAAAGTTTTAATTCCGCATTACTTTTCATTTAATAATTGATGTCTACGGTCTTTTACAAGACCTCTAAGAGGTCAAGTATGCTGTGTGCCAATTCGAGTGTATCATATCTTCTGATGTTTACTCTCGGTAATCCCGCAGGTACTTAAATCATTAAAATAAACCCCCATAATATATTGGGCACTGTACGAAGTATTTGAAATACAGAAAATAAATACGATTCAGGTAAGATTTCCTAAGCGGTTGCAAATGATCCGCTGGTTCACCAATCATTAATGGTTCTAAAATGGCTAAGCCTACATTACATGCAATAGTACATAGAATTACTACTGGAAAATATATAAAATATCATTGGGGCTTGCGGGCTCGCCATTATAATTATGACCCATACCTTTAGCCAATTTAGCTCTTATACAAGATCATTCAACTCAAGTTTTTTTGTTATTGGGATAGATGAATTATGATTGATCCATCCCCCAAGAGAACTGGACATGATAATATTTAATAATCCAGCTCTAGCAAAAACAAAAATAACCAAACTAATCCATATATCCGTGAAAAATATCTATATGATACTTGTATTTACAAATACACTTATATGATATAGGAATGGTTCAAGATAAGAAATCTTTGACTAACTTCTTTTTTATGGAATTGCAACTATCTATTACAAAACAAAGAATTCCGTTCTTACAAGTAAATACTAAAGATACAAGTAGGCTACAAATCAGATCATGATATGATCAAGTGCTTTTCGGATAGTCTCAGACCTTCTAATTTGTATTTAACACCAAAATACATAGACAGACACATACAATGTTTGCTTGTTACTAATATAGTCTAGCCTCTCTTCTCCTTTAGATCCCTTCTTTCATTCCGAAAGTAGTATTAATCGTGTAAATGCAGAGGAAATGAATACATTTACATATTTTTAAATCATATAAGTGAACTAGATAAAAGGGCATCAAGATTCCCTTTTATCTAGTTCACTTATACTGGATCTTACGGAGTCTGCTCAAGTACAACATGATTCGGATCATAGAAAAGATTCTCTTTAAGCAAAGCAGCCTATCCTATGCATAGGGTTACACGAAAATTGGAACAAAGAGACACATTTGGTTGTGAATTCCCATGTGGCATGCATATATCTACACACACCGATCAATAGTTAAAGTCACACACTCCTTAATCTATTTTCTCTTCATACAATTCCCTTCAATTCCCCTTTTAGTTTGCGTGAATGGTTAAAGGGAAATGTTCAAATCCATGTCTTATTATTTTCGATAATCCATACTTGTAGCAATGAAATACTATGTATTCGTACACCAAGTGATAAACGATTGACTACAAATAGTTAGGATATATTTTTATTTTCTCTATCTATAAAGGCCTAGAATTACCTTGTTTACGCATCATTAGAAAATGAATTAACATAAACACGATAATAAGAAGCGACAATAAAAAATTTGTAAACTATAAAAACGAGTCAAAGTAGATTGTCCCACACTAGCACTTCCGCACAATAATTCGACCAAAGGTGATCCTATTACTGGAAAAGCGTCATGTACACCTGTTACTATTTTCACTTCCCAATAGACAATTTGTTCCCAAGGTAACAAATAAGGAGTTACACCAACAGATGTGGTTAATACAGCTAAAACCACAGCCTATAACCCAGGTCAATTTGCGACATTTTTTAAATCTGCTGGTGAGATACACACGAAATACGTGAAGGATTATTATTAGGATCATCATACTTGCCGACCATCACTGAACGGATCAGATTAACCAACCAAAGTTGGCTTCGTTCATTATGTATTGAATAAAAGAAAAAGCCTCATAACGGTCGGATGATAGAAAAAAGTCATAGCAAACCTAGTAGCTACTTGTACTAAAAACAAGTAATCATAATTCCCCCTAAAAATAAAATATATTGACGTGGGAAGGAATAGATTTACTAGTTATATCACCTGCAATTACTTGAATCTCGAGACGTTCTTTGAACTAATCATATAATTTTTTGTGATAGGCAGAAGTCCCCCTCTGAGTACCGTATATATATGTAATACTTTCATCTCGTGCAACTCAAGCAAAAATACCCAAATACTAGTTGCAACGGATATGGAATAGAAAGTATGAAATTTATCAAGTTCTTATCCCATCTTCTATGGAAAATCGGAAAGCTCTTCTTGTGGAGATAATACCAAAATATCAAGTTGGCGTAGTCGTCTTTATCTTTAATTTGATACTTATGGGCCTCTTGAATTCTCTTGTTCCCTATTTCTTTATTGAATTTGTGGAATATGGTTTTTATAATTTGTTTTCTTTATTATTGATAGGGATTGTCTTATTAAAACCCTATGAATCAATTAAAACCTCATATTCATAGTAGAAACACGATGATTCAATAATAAAAACCTAACCTAAATCAAATCAAGGATTTCTTGAGTAAGAATCCTTGGATCATCACTTATTCACTTAATATAGAATGACTAAAAGTTCAAAGAAAGGTTTTGATTTTTGTATAAATATAAATAGGGGTTGAAAGAAACAAATTTTTCAATTTAGAAATTAAAATTCTTTGTTCGAAAATTTTTTGGAGCCCACACACGAGGTATGAATATAAAGTATGAATCATAGTTCAAATATTTCTTAATCTATTTCTTGTTCCAAATATTCGAATATATATCTGACAAAATAGAACCATCCCTATCAAGGTAACAGACTCATTAAATGTACTATCAACAATATCAATTATAACAAGTCACACACTCATACTTCGGAAATACAAAAACAAAGAAATTCCATGATCGAGCTACAAAGAGAAAATATATAAATCGGAGCTCTAAATGATTCAATTAGTACTGTAGAGAATGGACTGTGCGGTCCTTATAGATCTGATTCATTGAAATACTATCCAATAAAACAAAAGAACTATAAATCTCCAAAATAATAGGTAGAAATACCCCAAAAAAGTCAATTGTGACACCACTCAAAGGGGTAGTTCCCCTCCCAGGAGCTACTTTACCATATTCCAAATTAAATGGTTTTGATAAATCTCCTTGTGCAGTTCGTCTTTGACCAGATCTAGAATTTTTCTCAACAGTTTTTAGCCATAAATCCTATTGTATTCATTGAGATTTGTTTACTTTGTATACCATTCCGTTGTAAATAAACGATCATATCATAGATCCATTGGGGTTTTGAAATTATGTAAATATGCTAACAATGGAAACAACAACCCTATTCACCATTTTATATCTGGTTTACTTGTATTTTTACTGGTACGCGTTATATACCCCTTTTGGGCAACCTTCTCAACAACTAAGAGATCAATTTGAGGAACATGAAGACTATTTTCAGTATTGAGCCTCCCGATATCCTCAACTTATATAATGGAAAATTATTTCACCCTTTTAGTTCTCTTTATTGAAAGTTTGGGCGGTCTTCGTAAAAAGATAGCAAAAAAATTATCCTTAGAGTCGAGACTAAGAGGAATGTATAAACCAATGCTTCCATAGATTCGATTGTGGTTTACAATTGTAGCTTTTATACATGTATATTTCTTTTTATTTCCTTTTCTTATCATCTTCCAGATAAAGAACGAACAAGAGTAAAAACGAACTTGATTCAAATAATGATTTCTCTGGTACCCTATGTCAATATAAGTGAAAGAATTAAAATAAGGACGAAAGAAAGATACCAAAGCAATATTGTATTCAGGGTGCCTATCTTTTTGTTGTTGGATCTCCAACTTTCAGGAATGCTCTAAATTCGACCTGAGCATATAAATCAGAGTCAACACCAGCAAAATTATCTTTGAACAAGGTCTTAGTACCATGCCAAATGTGTCCGAAGAAGAAGATCAAAGCAAACGAAGCATGCCCAAAAGTAAACCAACCCCTTGAACTACTACCAAAAACACCATAGGATTTATGTAGCACCCTTTAATTCAAAAATTTCACCCAATTGAGCACGTCTAGCATATTTTTGCACAGTAGCAAGATCATTATAATTGACACCGTTGAGTTCACCAACGTAGAACTCAACAGTTACACCTGCTTGTTCAAGACTATACTTTGATTATTCCCATCTAAAAAGAAAACCGGCTCTAACAATTCCATCCTCGTCTACCAAAACGACTGGAAATGTTTTTAAAAAAGTAGGCATATGACATACAAAATGTTCACACCCTTCCTTATCTGATAGGGTGTCCTAACCATCCAACCGCTATTCCATCGCCGTTATGCATTGATTTTTCTTTGAATAATGCTTCTTTTGTGGGTTATTGCTGATGTATTCATAAAATCTAATTTTTCAAGAATTTTAGACAGACATCTGATAAACATTAATTTTCTTTTAGCCCAGCACTAACTCTTCCATATATTTTTTGCAGGAAGTACCCCTGATCCCATTGACAAGTGGACCCAAATAATTCAATCGGGGTAATTGCCGAACCATACAACATAATTCCGGCAACAAAAATGTAAAAAAGACAGCAATAATACTACTGGGATGGTTTCAATATTTCACATATGCAATCCTTTGTATAAACGTTGTGGCGGACGGACGCTAAGATGGAATAGGCCCGCTAATATGCCCAATATTCCTGCTACAATATGTTGAGAGGCTATTCCTCCTGGAACAAAAGGATCAAAACCTTCCACGCCCCACACAGGATTTACAAGTTGTACTTTTCTTATTATTAGTCCATAAGGATCGGACACCCATATTCCAGGACCATACAAGACTGTTACAGAAATGCACCAAAACGAAAGCAAGCCACCGCTGAGAGAAATAAATAAACTATAAAGATCTTTGTCAGATCCTAAGTGTTACGCCTCGTATTTTTATACGTAGTGCGTGTCATGAACTAGCAGATGTAAGTCCGGGGAATGAGATTTTATTTTAAGTTCCAAGTGATTAAAGAAATATCAGGCAAGGATGTTAATTCCAAATGTGATATTAAGTATGATTTGGCTAATGTAAGTGTCATTAACATTAAGTGAGGGATTAATTAGTGGCTGATTAGGATTAAATTAATCAAGTGGGCCCCACCACTCAAGGCAAATTAAAAGAAATCAGATTGGGAGCTGGCCCTTAGTGGGGCACGTGTAGAGGTGGGCTGCCTCCACTTCATATTATGAATGAGGTGGTGAAATGCATTGCAAACATATCATCTTCTTCACCACTTAGCTTAGGCAGCCATGGAAATGGAGAAAACCAACCATGCAACTCTCGGCCAGCAGCTACAAAAGAATTTCGTTAGTAAATCTCTTTGCTTGGTGTGTTAATTCCTTAAACGGCCATTGTTAATTAGCCATTAATGTTAAGAAGGGGGCGTGACCAGTAGCTTAGGAAATTTGTTTTGGTTATTGAATGTGCTAAGTATGAACGGAAACAATAATCGGATTATTAGTGGTGTCGTGTTAGTGGTTGGGCTGTTTTGATTAAAAGCAAAATGCGAGAAATTCTGTTTTGGCGTTATGTATATGTTAATGTGATTATGGGTATATACTCCAAAGGATGAATACGATAAGGTAGATGTGTTGCGAATTATAAAACGAGTTATC